>NW_024747861.1:365000-432500 GCF_018991925.1 Homarus americanus | reverse complement strand
TGGTGGCGGTGGTGGAGGTGGTGGTGGTGGTGGTGGTGGTGGTGGTGGTGGTGGTGGAGGTGCGTGCGGCAGGTGGCGTGGTAGTGGTGGTAGTGGTGAGGTGGTGGTGGTGGGTGCAGTGGTGGTGGTGGTGGTGGTGGTGGTGGTCGTGGTGGTGCGGTGGTATGCGGTGGTGGTGGTGGTGGTGGCGGTGGTGGTGGTGGTAGTGGTGGTGGTGGTGGTGGTGGTGGTGGTGGTGGTGGTGGTGGTGGTGGTTGGTATATAGCATTACTGTTTCAACAACTAAGGTTTTAAGCGCGTAATATAAGTTAATAATACACAAGTCCAACAACAATTAAAATTTATAAGAGATACAACAATTTATAGTGTGTGTGTGTGTGTGTGTGTGTGTGTGTGTGTGTGTGTGTGTGTGTGTGTGTGTGTGTGTGTGTGTGTGATGAAAAATCACAAGGGAAAAATCCCGTAGAGGGGAAAACAATTAAGGAAAATAAACATATACCTTTTTTCTATATATTATCTCTCTCTCTCTCTCTCTCTCTCTCTCTCTCTCTCTCTCTCTCTCTCTCTCTCTCTCTCTCTCTCTCTCTCTCTCTCTCTCTCTCTCTCTCTCTCTCTCTCCTCTCAAATAATGAACAATAGAGACAAAAGAATAAAAAATTTTCCTCAAAAACAACAAGGAAGGAGATGTTGCTTTTACATGAAAGCAAGAGGCTCCTTCTCTCCTCACTCTCCCTCTCTCCCTCCTCTCTTCTCTCTCTCTCTCCCTCCTCTTCCTCCTCCTTTCCTCTTGGTCCTCTCACTGCCAACCCCTTCTTTTCATTATTTATTTTCCTCTTTCATCCTCCTTGTTCCTTCCTCATAATTTATTTTCTTTAGTCGTCGTCTTCTTCTTCCTTATATCTCTTTCCATACCTCTTCACTTTCCTCCCTCCCTATCTCCTTCTGTAACTCTCTCTCTCAACTTTCACAATTAATTTTCAGTGCAGCGACAAACACACAAGAAAAAAATTAACACCGCACATGCAGTCAGAAGTGACAGACACAGACATTATCTCCAAGTTCGTAATAAAACACAATTCCGACGTTTCTTCTTCTTCTTCTTCTTCTTCTTCTTTCCTTCTTTCCTACTCATTTTCGTGTTTAACAGCCAAGAGGCAGCAAATTTCTCAAGATCTCGGTATTGCGGGAAGATAACTACCAGGTGCTCGTTAGGGTGTAATTTGGTAGTTCTGATGCGAGGTCTGGGCTTGTTCCACTGCTTCGATGTTCACCACCTGACAGTTCATTTAGGAAGATGTGGCGGGGATCTAAAAGCCTCCCATGAACTGTACAAGGGATCATTTAGCACTCTGACTGACTACTGATGTGGGCTGTGTGTCTAACTATATCTGTGGGCTGTGTGGGGTGTGGGTTTGCATTTGATTGTCTCTGTGGGCTGTGTCGGGTATGGTTTTATGTATAATAACCTAACCTAACCTAACCTGACCTGACCCCCCATAACCCCTCAGGTAGCATTTAAGGTTTTTAATTATCAGGTGGAATTAACTAGGGTGTCTAATCTTCACATGATCTGAAAAATAGCACAAACCTGGTATGAGTTATTCCAATATTACACTTTAGTTCCCTGAGTACATGTTGAGTCCGTTTACTATCTTGATTACGAAACTTTCCAACACCTCCAATTTTCATCCGCAGGTAAAGAACGCTTGAGGTGGTGATATTTTTCCTAACGCTCTTAATACGCCTTTCCTGACCTGGTTGATGCATGTCTTACACCTTTGAGGGATCCAATACGCATCCAATAACCAATACCATTATTTGTGTTTATATTTACTTAAGTCATTGTAATAAGTCAGTATGTAAATGACGTTTATCCATAGGCTAAAGTGATCTTACCCGTATAAGAGACAATAGTTATCTTACCCGTATAAGAGACTATAGTTATCTTACCTGTATAAATGGATGACAAAAATGTGATCTACTTATAATTTTTTTTGGGGGGGAGGGTGTGGGAGGGGGGTGGTGGGGGGATGGTGGGGAGGGGATGGTAGGGGAGGGCTAGATACCCCCTTTATTTTATCCCATCAGAAGATCTTGGAACATATCCAACAAACCGTGAGGAGAAAACTGAAAATTTGAGTAATAAAGAAACTCATCCACGCTCTGCTGGCCAGGAGCCGAGGAAGGAAGGGAGAGAGGGGGAGGAAGAAGGAAGGAAGGAAAACAGTGGATGAGGGTGGAGAGAGGAAGGTTTGAGGAGGTTGGAAAGAGGGAGCAATGAAAATAGTTGAATTGGAAGGGAAGGAAGAAGGGATAGGAGGAGAAAAGGACAAAAGCGAAAGGTTTAGAGAAAAGAAGAAATAACGGAAGATAGAGAGGGAGAAGGAGGAAGGAATGTTAAAAATGGAAGAGGAAGGACAGGATGAGGGAAGGAAACAGTTAGAAGAAGAAGAAGAAGAAGAAGAAGAAGAAGAAGAAGAAGAAGAAGAGAGAAGAAGAAGAAGAAGAAGAAGAAGAAGGTTATCACACATATTAACTATCTTCCACCCTCCCCCCCCCGCCCTCTCCAAATGGCGGTCCTTTTACGACTGAACTCTGGGTATGAGAGCCACTCTTTTACGAAGCATTTGAATACCCTTGGCTGACCACGAGAAGACGATGATAAATGGGAGATAAAGAGAGACAGAAGAGAGGTGAGAAGGAAGGAGAGGGAGAGAAGAGAGGAACTGATGGAGACGGGGATGATAAAAAGAAGATAGAGAGATAGAAAAGAGAATAAAAGGAAGATGAGAAGACGGATGAGAGGACAAATGGAAGGAGAAGACATAAATAAAAGAGGAACGGATGAATAGGCAGCAAAAAGAATAAAAACAGATAAAAACACAGAAAAGACGATAAAAGAAGGAGAGAAGAAGAAGAAGGAGAAGAAGAAGTATGGACGGACACAGAGAAGATGATTAATCACTGTTGCCATCAAGTGTGAAAGTCGAGTTTTTCAAGATGGTGACCTGAAGAGATTTGGGGTCACTGTTTACTTTTTGACTCTCCAGCGATTTGGAAGGCTATATGAGGTCTTGTGTGTGTGTGTGTGTGTGTGTGTGTGTGTGTGTGTGTTCATGTATTTGTGAAGTTAGGGCAACTGTGGTCTACACCTTCCCCGCGTCCTACACCACAGCCTGTACCTTTATCATAGCCTGCACCACAGCCTGCACGTTCCTCACAGCCTGCACCACAGCCTGCACCTTCCTCGAGGGTTGCACCATTTGATTAAAAATTTCTTCTTTATCAAGTCTTACTCCTTTTCCTCCCTTATTTTCTAATCCTCCTTAACCCTCTTCCCTTCTTCCTAATTGCTTAAACCTCTTCTTTATCGAGTTTTCCTCCTCTTCCCTTCTTCTTAATCAAGTTTTCCTCCTCTTCTTTCTAGCCCTCCTCCTCCTCCTCCTCCTCTTCTTCTGTCTAGTCTTCTCTCCTCATCCAGCTTGTCTATCTCCCTCCTTTATCAAGAGTTTGCTTCCCCACCACACTCAAAGTTGTTGGGTGTGGTCGAGTGGCTGACGAGTCAAGGAGTTCGACCCACTTCTTCCCCGTTCACTCTAACTACATAATTTATCCCTCCCTTCTTCTTCTTCTCTATCGTTTTTTCTTCTTTTATGCTTCATTTCCTCTTTCTTTCTTTCTTTTTTTCTTCGTCTCTGTTTCTGTATTACCTCTCTCTCTCTCTCTCTCTCTCTCTCTCTCTCTCTCTCTCTCTCACGTAGGAGGAACAGTAAACATGGAGGCGCCTTACAAAAAAGCGTCCGGAAAGATTCTTAATATTCACCGTCAGCCGCTGGATATAATCGCAAAACTTCGTCAATATTAACACTGTGGCTTTTGACCTTATTGAGCGACCTTACACACACACACACACCTCTGACTTCCTCTCTTTCGTGTGTGTGTGTGTGTGTGTGTGTGTGTTTTTGTTTATACATTTGATATATTGTGTTGACAGACAGACAGACAGACAGACAGACAGAGACAAAGAGAGAGAGAGCCAGAGAGAGAGAGAGAGAGAGACATCCTCAGAGGGGTAACAATAGTCTTATCTCCCCCAGGATGAGAGTAACTAGTCCAACTTTGAGGAAGATCGATGAGACAAGACCGGAGTGAGAGATGAAGTGGTTCTCACGTGCAACAAATGAGACACAGGTGAATGAGGCATTGGTCTCATAAATGTGTTGTGGCGATGAGGAGGAGGAGGAGGAGGGGGGAGAAAGAGGGGGAAGAGGGAAGAAGGGAAGAGGAAAAGAGAAGTAGGGGAGAGGAGGAGAAAGAGGGGGAAGAGGGAGAAGGGGAAGAGGAAAGAAGTAGGAGGAGGAGGAGGAGGGGAGAAGAGGGAGGAGGAGGAAGAAGGGGAAGGAGGAAGAGAAGTGGAGGAGTGAGGAGGAGGAGGGGAGAAAGAGGGAAGGAGGAGGAAGAAGGAAGAGGAAAAGAGAAGTAGGAGGAGGAGGAGGGAGGGTGGGGAGAAAGAGAGGGGAGAGGAGAAGAAGGGAAGAGGAAAAGAGAAGTAGGAGGAGGAGAGGAGGTGAGGGGGAGAAAGAGGTGAGGAGGAGGAAGAAGAGGGAAAAAAGAGAAGTAGGAGGAGGAGGAGGAGAGGAGGGGGGAAAAAGAGGGGAAGGAGGAGGAAGAAGGGGAAGAGGAAAAAGAGAAGTAGGAGGAAAAAGATAAGGAGGAGGAGGAAGAAAGAGAAGGAGGATGAGGTAGAAGAAGAAGAGGGAGAGGAAAAATGTGGAGGAGGAGGAAGAATAAAAGGATGAGGAGGAGCAAGAAGAAGCGAAGGAGGATGAAGAAGAAGAAGAGGAGGAAGAGGAAAAGAAGAAAGAGGAGGAGGAGGTAAGAGGAAGAAGGGTGGCAGCATCGACGAGAAGGCCCAGAAGGAGTTGAATCTTGCCCTCGCTGGTGATGATGGGAAGGACAATAGGGCAATGGTATTCTTTTGTAGTGTCTCTGTCGCCTCCCAGACTACAACTGTTGATAACTTTGGGGCAACACAGTGACGCCTTTACCATAACTCGTGTGTGTGTGTGTGTGTGTGTGTGTGTGTGTGTGTGTGTGTGTGTGTGTGTGTCCTGAGATACAACACATAAATATTTAATTATTAACAAAAGTAAAACAAAATAAAAGCAAAAACAAAAGGACGTAATTCAGGCTTTATAAAATTGTATAGGTGAATCTCGAATGACAATCGTAGTTATTTATTCAAGTAACAATATACTCTGTAATTGGTCGGTGTAAATTAATCGTATGTTGTTGCTATAATACTTCACTATATCGTTAATAATAATCGTTAACTCAGGGTAACTCGTTTACCTGTAGGGAAACAAAATTACGGTGTACCATCATTATTACATAACAGTTACGATACGTTCATCATTACATAACAGTTACGATACGTTCATTATTACATAACAGTTACGATACGTTCATTATTACATAACAGTTACGATACGTTCATCATTACATAACAGTTACGATACGTTCATCATTACATAACAGTTGTGATACGTTCATCATTACATAACAGTTACGATACGTTCATCATTACATAACAGTTACGATACGTTCATCATTCCATAACAGTTACGATACGTTCATCGTTACATAACAGTTGTGATACGTTCATCATTACATAACAGTTACGATACGTTCATCATTACATAACAGTTACGATACGTTCATCATTACATAACAGTTACGATACGTTCATCATTACATAACACGTTTGCAATTCGTCCATTAATACATATTGTGTTTGCGATGCATTAATTAATGTTGGGTGTGTGACACTGGGACCTTGTGACACTGGGACCTTGTGACACTGGGGCCTTGTAACACTGGGACCTTGTGACACTGGGGCTGTGTGACACTGGGGCTGCATGCCACACGCTACATCGAGGCTGTATGACACAATCGTATCGTGGCGGTGTCCCCAGAGGCGACCTGTCACACTGGTTTGATGTAAGACTCAACCACGGAGCCAAGACCGTCGCTGCCTGAAGGTGGTGGAACACGTGATGTATTGTGGCGGCAAGATACTGTACCTGTGTGATACATATTGGTATAACTCGCACAGCATCACGATGTATCAGACAGACAGACAGACAGACAGACACAGCATTACGGTAGCGGTAAGGTCGGTAGAATCACAAGACGCTGGACACAATTGCTGGGAGGAGTGAAATAGCCAGACCAGCCGACCACTAATGATCTTATGCTGCAGATGTTACCACCCGTTCTCTCTTTACCCGCCCTGTGTGCTGTGGTGTTGCTGGTGGTTGTTGTTGTTGTGTTGCTGGTGGTGGCGCTGGTGTAGTAGTCGTAGTGGTAGTGGGGTTATAGTAATAGTAGTAGTAGTAGTGGCGTTAGTGTAGTAGTGGTAGTAGTGGTCGTCTTGCTACTGTAGGTAATAATCTTACGTTGCAGATGCCAGTAAGCTCTCCCTCTAGTGTGTTGTTGCTGCCGACTGTGGTACTGGTAGTGGCGTGAGATTAGTGGTACTGGTAGTGGCGAGGGGGGGAGGGGGAGGGTTAGTCGTACTGGTAGATGTGGTGGTTAAAGATGATAATACTGGTGATAGTGGTTATGGCGATGGTGGTTGTGGTGATGATGGTGGTGATAGTCATGTTGAGGTGGAGACTTATTGTGGTGGTGGTAGTAGTAGTGGTGATTGTGATGTCAATGGTTGTAGTTGTGGTAGTAGTAGTGTTGATGGATGCTCTGGTCATGGCAGTCATCATTAGACAGACACAATATCAAATTATTCCAACACTCATTATACTTCATTATACTGCATGACCAATATCCACTAATGACAACTACCATTACCATGCAAACTTACATCCTATGGCATGATTGTTTTAGTGAAATACTGGACATTATCTGTTACTTGCAATTACGGCTCTACTCTCATGTAATACGTACAGACCCCCCCCCCCTCCACCCCCCAAAAAAAACAGTAACACGATCATGTATTGTAATGTTATGTAATGTTCTGTTATTTTATGTTGTTATGTTATGTTATGTTATGTTATGTTATGTTATGTTACGTTATGTTATGTTATGTTATGTTATGTTATGTTATGTTATGTTATGTTACGTTATGTTATGTTATGTTATGTTATGTTATGTAACGTTATGTTATGTTATGTATTCTATCTATCCCTGAAAATGTTATAGCGACCAACTCATTATACAACATTGCTATATAATTGTTATCATTCCCTCGGGGTGATTATGTAGTACCACCTACTCACCTCTCACATACATTAACACAGGTGAGATGGATGGAAATGCAGGTAAGCTTCATTGTCCCGTTACTACTCTTGCTCTGCTGCGCCTGATTACACCATTGTACGCTTCTGATTACGTCCGTGTGTAGGTGGGGAGGGGGGGGGATGGTAGTGTGGGTGTGGAGGAGGATGTGGGTGTGTGTGTTGAAAGGTGTGGACGTGTGAGTGGGTGTGGGGAGGAGGGTGTGGATGGGATGTGAAGGAGATGTGAAGGAGGTGTGTGTGTGTGTGCTTTACCTACATTCCCTGAACAATGCACAAACTCCAAATTTCACTTTTTTTGCCGAAATTATCTACCATGTTAACAGTAATGTGAGTGTTAATGACATTGTATCGCCCTTGTGTGTTATAATGAGGTGACGCCACTCGTTATCTGACGCACTAATAGGAGATGTGATTAATTCTGGATGATTATACTTGTATTTTTTTTATCGTGATTTGTAATATGAGAAATTAACTCGTCAAATAAATATATTTTTTCTCTGTATATTGTAATAATTTAGTTTGTAATTTTGTAATATTTCTTTCATAATTCTTCTTTTTACCGTTAATACTGTATTGCGTTTTGGGTTTAAGTGTTTTAGGTATACAATACAGTCAATATAATGATCAATGTGTGTATAGATTTATATGACAAATAAAAAAACGAAAGCAGTATACAAACGAATACAAATTATCAAATAAATTTCAGAACATAATATATAAAAAAATCAATCGTAAATAAATTCTTAGCAAAGGAATTAAAAAAAATATTGATTTTACGAAAGAATATGAAAACTGAGACGAAAATTAGCAATAATTTCCCCAACGTGTGACTGGTGGACCGAAGTACACTTTACCAACTATAACTACCACCTTCAACGCGCTGATTGGTTCTCTTATACAAGCCAGGCAGTCTGACTCCAAGTGACGCTGCGGCTCACTTGATTGGCTGACATCACTTCTCGTGTGTGTGTGGTGTGGTGCGGTGTTGTGTCGTGGTTTATCATTCAGACTTTATGGGATATTTACACCTTCGTATGGACAATAGTGGCTCGTCATCCCCCTGCGGCGTGGTGTAACAAGGGCGGTGAGAAGAATATTCACGGGAATGGTTAAGGTAAGTGATAGAGTGAAGGATTTTGTTGTGTTTAATAATGGTGAGGGCCAGGAGGAGGGGGGGGATGTTGAGGGTGGGAGGAGTGGGGTGGTGGAGGGGAGGAGGGGGGTGGTGGGGGAGGGAGGAGTGGGGGATGGTGGGAGGGGAGGTGAAGGGGAGGACTGGGGGAGGGGAGAGGGGATGGGAGGGGGAGGAGTGGGGGATGATGGAGGGGAGGTGAAGGGGGGAGGAGTGGGGGATGGTGGAGGGGGGGAGTAGGGGGAGGAGTGGGGGATGGTAAGATAATTGAAAAGAAAACTACTTGACAAACTGATTGTCTTTATGAACCAACTGAACGACCCGTAGACGAGAGGATAAAAAGTCTTGAGTGACAAAGTTTTGATTAACATTAAACTTAAAGCTACAGTGGCTGAAGGAACGAACACCTTAGCTCTGAGAAGTGTTGATTGTAAGTTATTTGGTTTACCTGAGGTCCACTCCTCCCCTCCGGAGTTTACCTGAAGATTAACCACCCTAACGTTACCTGGGGATAAGAGGTAAGTTAGATTAGCGTTAGGGTAGTTAGTTGTATAATGTAAAGGCGACTTGTTATCCCCGTCTGTGTATGGATGTGTTTGTTTGTTTGTTCGACTGTCTGAGTATATTCACCTGTTTATATCTCCACCCGCCCATAAATATATCCGCTTGTTTGTACGTCCGACCGTCCGTACAGAGACCTTCCATAACAATGACTGAGAAATACCGAGAGAGTTGAGGAGCTTTACTCAGTCTGTCAATATAGGAGCAGAGAGTGACTGAAATAGGGTATACAAACCTCATTGGAGAGCACTGAGTGAAGGCTTTGCTCGAGTTATCAGCTATCATATTAACAAGATGAGATTAGGTGACGTACTAGGGGTTAAGACCAAGAACGCTAAGTGCAGAAAGTGGATTATGTTAAACCTGAGTTAAGTTAATCAAAACATTGCATAGGGTTGAGAGATGAGTGTTTTTTTATATAGCTAGAGACCTGTTTTACACGCTGCTCACCTGGGGGGTACACCCAGCCAGGTATATTAAGCTCATTTGGTCTATTGATAGTTCACTAATTAACCTTTTGTTGAACATCTGAACTACATCAACACCTCCTTCACACCTCCCTCACACCTCCCTCGTACCACCTAATAGGAGTGAATATATTACACAACTATTTTCGTTTACTTGTTAAATTCATCAACAAAACCACCGCGCCACCCCCCCCCCCTCCACCCCACCAGGTGATCAACACAGAACAGGTGATATACGGTAACAAGTTTTTTACCTGGTGTTGAAAGCCGTCGTCATATTACTAATTGCATTTCCGTGGACATTCACCAGTCGAAAATTAATTATACATTCATAAAATCATAAACATATATATATATATTTTTTTTTCATACACAGACCAATATAACTTTTTTCCCCAATCCTCAGCTACCAAACTTTATCGTGGTTCAAAGGACTTAATTTATAACGTAATAACTTCTCTCCTGTCGGTGCTGTGTGTGATCTACGGCGGCAAGTTGGGCTAAAAACACGTCTTGAGTAATGTGAATTGGTTATCTTTAATCTTTGCCGTTGGTGGAGTCGAGTCTATTAGGGATTTTAAGTGATCGTATTTGTGAGGTTGTGTTATCGTATTTGTGAGGGTTGTGTTATCGTGTTTGTGGGGTTGTGTTATCGTGTTTGTGGGGTTGTGTTATCGTGTTTGTGAGGGTTGTGTTATCGTGTTTGTGAGGGTTGTGTTATCGTGTTTGTGGGGGTTGTGTTATCGTGTTTGTGGGGTTGTGTTATCGTGTTCATGGGGTTGTGTAATCGTGTTTATGGGGTTATGATGTTTTTAAGACCTAGAACACTGTGTTGATACCTTGTGGAAGTACATAGTAATATCTCTCTCTCTCTGCCACACAGGGCTGCCACTCTGACGAACGTGACCACGCCTTTATTTTTTTTTACTTCATCTTCACCTTCAACATTTCAGCTCCTCGTCAAGGCTTTGTGATAACGTTTGTTCATCGTAAACCTGTTAAGTCAGTCATAGGTCGGGTGTTGTTGTGTTTTTGTTTATTTACTGTTTCTCTGCGTTCATTTTTTTTGAAGTGACTGCCATCCATCTTTTTGTAATTCGTCTCTGCCTCTTAACCACACATACATCCATCCGTTCATTCCGTCCCTCCCTCCCCCCTTCCATTTTTTTCCTCTTCCTTCCCTGTCTACGTTCTACCCCATTCTTTATACTCACTCATTCATCCATCCATCCATTCCCCCACCCCCCATTCCTTTCTCCCTCTCTTCCTTCTCTCTACCCCCATTCCCTTATCACTCATTCATCCATTTCCTCCCTCCTTCCTTCCCTCTCTCTAAAACATACCAGACTGGAAGCCTCTAGTAAGCGTGACTTCGCGTTTAAATGATGTAATTTTTAGATGTTATTTTCCGCCTCAACATTCCTAGTTCTTGTCACGACTCTCCGGGAATTTATAAATTTCATAAGTAATTTTATTCAGTGTAAAGTCTCCATAGATTCTCTTATATCGTTGCCATATATTTGTCTAGGGATTTATAACAGAAATATATAATACCTTTTTATATGTTGATAATCTCCTTATTGGCTGAATTTTATATCTTTAAAGGGTTATGTGTCAAGTGGTGTTGCTACTGGTGTTCTTATGTGTCAAGTGGTGTTGCTACTGGTGTTCTTATGTGTCAAGTGGTGTTGCTACTGGTGTTCTTATGTGTCAAGTGGTGTTGTTACTGGTGTTCTTATGTGTCAAGTGGTGTTGCTACTGATGTTCTTATGTGTCAAGTGGTGTTGCTACTGGTGTTCTTATGTGTCAAGTGGTGTTGCTACTGGTGTTCTTATGTGTCAAGTGGTGTTGCTACTGATGTGATTTTCCCTGGAACTGAATATTTTAAGCATAAATATTAGCCTCCTGTAAGCGGGTCGTGGGAATATATGTACAGTTGACGGGAGATGTCGACAGTGTTGACCCGTTTGAGGGGGCCGCCACTGTAAACATGTCAGTTGTGACTCGAGGCGAATGCTATCTGACATTCCACCTCCTCACTCTGCCAGACGGACGAGGCCATACCTTCGGAAATACCTGCAATATTTTTACTCAAGAATGTCGCTCCTGTAGCATGACCATTACGAATTTTTTTTCAATATTTTACATCAGAATAAATTACCAGAAGTTACTTTAAAGATTTTCGTGATGTTTCGTTCTTCGGGGAGTTAAAAATTATCGAGTCTTTCATAATGTTTCTTACATTAGGTGAATGAGTGTTCTAGGGAGTGATAACTGCATCGTAAAATTCTGTCAGTTTAGTGTCGGAGTCAATTTGTTTAAGAGTGTGGGAGTGAAACCTTGTATATAAGAGTTAGTTATGCCAGGGTAGAGGGTTAAAATACTCGTATACACCAGAGAACATTTATCTACCATCTTTTATTCCTCCTCTTCCTCCTACGTATCACTCCTCTTCCCCTTCCTCCTCCTCTTCCTTCTACTTATCATTCATTATTCTCCTCTTCTTCCTCCTATTTATCGCTTATCATCCTCTTCCTCCTCCTCCTCCTCCTTATCTCTTTATAATTTCACCACTAACACCATCAGCCTCTCTTCCTCCTCCTTCCTTAGCTTCAGCACACTCGTTGACTCTGTTTCTTGAAGAACTATAATTCCTTTTCGCCAATGAAGGTGTTACTCTCTCCTCTCATTAAGGTAACACGTAAATTAGTTGCTGGCTGTGGGAAGAAAATTTTTTTGGGGGGTGTTGTTCTAAGTTTTCGTGTTTCTCATTAGCAACTTCAGCTTCGTATCCAGAGAGAGAGAGAGAGAGGGAGAGAGAGAGAGAGAGAGAGAGAGAGAGAGAGAGCTTCATCTTCGTATCCCCAAAAAGAGAGAGAGACACAGTGAAAAAAAGACAAACTTTTAATCAGTTTCTTAACTTTTGTCTACAAGATGTTGCTCGGTCTCTGATGGCCACGTCTTTTTTTAATACTTCCCCCTTAAAGTTTTGCAATTAAATTTTCATCACTTCATTCGTCTTATTCCGAAATAATAATTTTTACAGAGTCGGCGGGTTTTTTTTGTCCGTAAGTATGACAGAAATGTTTGACTCAGGTTATCTTTGGCCCGGGAGGTGAAGCTCCTAGTGGTCTAGTTGGGGGAAGTCATTTTATTAAGACTATTTCTAATGTTTTATATCCTCGTCTCTCTGTTCCTTATCATACTGACCTAAGCTACGCGGGATGTAAAGGAGAGACTGATTCTTGTATAATTATTCACAATTATCATTAGTTAATCAGGAATTGGTTTATTATTAATTTTCTTGGGAATTTATCACCCCAGATAATTGTTAACCTTTATAGATTGTCTGTTTAGTTTTATAAATGTATCATTGAATAAAAATGTGTGTGTGTGTGTGTGAGCGTGTACATGTGTGCGTGTCAGAGTAAATGTATAATGTACTCGTATGTGTGTGTGTGTGTGTGTGTGTGAGCTAGCAGCAGTATGCAGCCTCACGGTCACTACACGATAACACCCTAACTTTCCTTCTCTTAGTAACGAGGCTCGGTAACTGAGGCGGCGGGCAGCAGTGAGCGCGTGATAAGGGCCCACCTTCCTGCTACTGACCGATAACGTAATGGTAAAATGCCATATAACTTCACCTTGTTTCGTGCCCGAGCAAAGAGTAAACAATTCCTAGAAAATATCAAGTATATAAAATAATAATAAGAGGAAAAAATGTGTGTTTACTGTATATTGGTGTTTATTTTAAAGTTTGTGTTATGATTTGATTTATTATTTTGCATTTAAATCACTGTACCTTAGAGCTCATCACATTTAACCTATTAAAAATATTCTATGTTTTATTATTTAACAGTGATTTTTTTTTATTGATGTTCCGTAGCTACAAATTAACATGATTAACATTTCATGAAATCCATTGCAGGATATTTTAACGTAAGACTTGGAAGGTTAATTCTTGTAAATGTGTTAAGGAAAAATTGATAGGTAGACATACTACTTCAAAACTCTCTCTCTCTCTCTCTCTCTCTCTCTCTCTCTCTCTCTCTCTCTCTCTCTTCTATAATTCAGACGGTAATGGACGCGGTTGATTCTTGCGTCACTCCTAAATGATTCACTCGCATTTTAGAAAATATTTTGGAAAATTTAAGGGCCAGGTGTGGGCAGGTATGTTTATCCCGAGTCAGTTTATTGTTTATCCCGAGTCAGTTTATTGTCGTTTATCCTAAGTCAGTTTATTCACACACACACACTGTCCACCATAAAGTCAAAGTTCATTAAATAAATTCACTCAACTAACAACAGAAATATTTAAAACTCAACACCAGGGGAATAAACTAAAAAAAAAAACTATTAAACACCAGTAAAGTTGTGTTTAATCTTAACACTTAAGTAAATAAAACAGAAAAAACGAGGTTAAAATTACGATAAAGCAAACTGCGATTAATGACAAGAGGGAAGACGAATACTGATTTTTCACTGGATTAATTATTATACCAGATTAATTTTTTTTTTACACGTCATCAATATTTTTCTCAGGTTGTTGATTGGGAAAAAATATAACGAGGGGATTGTTGCTAGAAAAAAGTAATTAGCTAAAAAAAATTACGTAGCTAACTAGGGAAACTTTGCGAGTAAAACCGTAATTAACTAGAAAAACGTAACTAACTAGGGAAACGTCACTGGATAAACGTAATTAACTAGAAAAACGTCAATAACTAGAAAAACGTCACTGGATAAACGTAATTAACTAGAAAAACGTAACTAACTAGGGAAACGTCACTGGATAAACGTAGTTAACTAGAAAAACGTCAATAACTAGAAAAACGTCACTGGATAAACGTAATTAACTAGAAAAACGTAACTAACTAGGGAAACGTCACTGGATAAACGTAATTAACTAGAAAAACGTAACTAACTAGGGAAACATTGCTAGTAAAAACGTAAATAACTAGAAAAACGTTGCTAGTAAAAACGTAAATAACTAGAAAAACGTAACTGTACATCCTGATATTCCAGAGTAAATACACCTTGTCTCTGCCCTTTGGTGTGTGACAATTTAATCCTCACACCATCAACACAACATTGCCAAGATACTATTTCTTCATCTATCAAGTTATTAAGAAAAATACCTCCGTGTCGGTGTGTTTTCATTGGCTGGAATATAATAGACTGACCAATGAAAAACTCGCTTAATTTTCTCTGTGTATGTTTGTGTTTCACCTTAAATATTTGACCTTGTCTGGTTAACAAAATGGACAGTGTGTGTGTTTGTGTGTTTGTGTGTGCGTGCGTGTGTGGAGGGAGTTATCTTGTGTATTTGTTGTAGTTTTTGTCTTTTTATTTATTTCTGCCCTACAGGTCGTTGTTTTCTGCCTTACAAGTCATTTTTTTCTGCCTTACAAGTCGTATTTTTCGTGTCTTTCTACCCTGTGAGTCACGCTGTAGTTGGGGGGACTTTCTATCCGACTGGTCCTGTGACAATATGTGACATAAAGTTCGAAGTCTTGGGAGCCGGAGAGAGAGAGAGAGAGAGAGAGAGAGAGAGAGAGAGAGAGCCATCATCACCACAGGGGGTTCTTCTTCCTTTGCCACACCACCACAAAAGGCTTCCTATGAGTCTTACATCAGGGATACGAGGCTTCACCAGGTTTCAGACAGTAAGAGAAGAAGACACACACCCTGACACGGAAACCTAGACTGCATTTTCGTGGCTGAGGAGTGGGAGGGATTTTGAAGCCTCCCTCCCATTCCTTCCCACCTCATTTTTCCCCCCTCCAATCCTCCCCTTTAAACCCACTCCATCCTCCCCTTCCCACCGACCTCATACTCCCCTTCTCTATCTCTCTCTCTCTCTGTACGGCAGGAGACGTGTGAGGGCCGTCGTTGCAGAGTGTCGTGGGATCCAGAGCACATTAGGTGATACGTGCTGGGTGTGAGGAAGCAGTCGGTCATATGTGGCAGAATCCTTCCCCCCATGAATGACTTATTGATGGAGGCCTGCTTGAGGTGTTGTGTCGTACGTGGAAGGTTGTGGAGGGGTTGTGGAGGGGTTGTGGAGGGGGGTTGTGGAGGGGTTATAGAATATGAGGGGTCAGTAATTTACGCTATACATGGAGGGGAAGTTAGAGCCTCATTCTATACATGGAGTGTAGTTGTCGGGCTGTTGGTAAAATTACAGAGGTGACATGATAGAACGCGGTGTCGACATAATGTGTTTGTTTTTTTTTTAAAGGTACACTATGTATGATTGAGTGTCATGAATACAATATATTGTAATTTGTACATACATAGTGGATAGTTTGGTATTGTCAAAGGATTTGGTATGATTACTTTGTTCCGCTTATTACTGTTGGTTTAAATCCTCTTGTGGCAGTACAGTAAAGCTGACTGAATATAATTGTTTGACTCGACATATTTTTACTGTTGTGTTTTTAGAATTATGGACACACACACACACACACACACACACACACACACACACACACACACACACACACACACACACACACACACACACACAGCTGATTTGACGTTCAGACATAAATATTACCGACACACCGACGTGAGTAGACAAAGACTGGTCCTAGGAATCACACCTGGTGGTCAATCAAGGTGAGATACAAAGCTCAGGTGTTGTGTAATGAGAAAGACGATTAATGTACTCTCAAGAGGAACATTAAATACGGGTTATACATCAGAGATAAATGACAAATAACACAGATAATGATGACTTGGAACTCCAGCATGTAACACGTATATAATCTCTCTATACTCATTATAAAGTAGACATACAGGAGACATTTTATATAACCATAGAAAAAAATATAAGGGATATAAATAGTGGAAAAAAATAACCACAGAATATATTAATCCATAGATGAAAGCAATGTACATATTTTTTTTGCCACAAGCGGATTTTTTTCCTCAATTAAGCTACAGTATTTTAGTAGAGCGTAACAAAAGGTAAAAGGGGTTTCAATGAATATATAATAAATAGCGTGAAAGTATTACACAGTTGGAATAGTTATATTAGCTACGTCAGGCAAAAGTTCAATCCTATTCAGTCAAGTGTAGTTTTGTTTAGTCACATATATGTGTAATTCACTCAAAAAAATTCATTCCAAAAATAACTATGTAGTGAATAATTTCCATGATTGTTTAATAAGGATAACAACTTGTTTATTCTGTGGTGAAGTTAATGATGGGAATAATATAGTTGGTTATACTGGGATATATTTTTTATGTGGAAAATATACCATATGGTGAAGTATATTTTGAGAATATTATCCCGAATTAAATCATGAATGTTGATATACTGTAGTGAACATTTTTTAACGGACTATAAAGCGAGGAATGTTCGTTATATCAAGGGTTAGTTGGATGTGAAACCTCCATCTAACGAACTATATAGATATAGAAGTCTGTAATATCGAGGGTCCGTTCGATGTGAAACCTCCATTTAGCGGATTATAGCCTATGGAGAGAGTAGTCCATTATATAGAGGTTTCACTGTATGATAATTCTAGTTATTGTTTTTATTAAGAACGGGAACACACACACACATGCACGCACGCACGCACACACACACACACACACACACACACACACACACACACACAGAAACGTCCTTACACTGAGAAAAAAAAACACAGTAAAAACGCTGTACTTGATATACCGTAAAAGTGTGATTAGCCAATGTTGCTGGAAGACACCTAACCTAACCTAACCTAACCCTAACTTAACGTAACCTAACCTAAACGTAACCTAACCCTAACCAACCTAACCTAACCTAACTTAATCTCACCTAAACATAACCAAAATCTAACCTAACCTAAAGTAAAAGTAAGGAGCTCTTAGGATGATGAATCAGTGCACTTCCAGAGGCCTTTAATGTAGTCAACCTGATTAGAGTAACACGGAACAGTAATCAACAGGAGTATCATCTTACTGTCGGCATATTTGAGGAAAGAGAGAGAGAGAGAGAGAGAGGGGGAAATAAGGAAATTTTTCCTTGATATAAACCTAATTATATCAATTAAAAGCTTAAAAATTGATAGAAATTGGTCATTCTTTAACTTCCAATTAAGAGACGAAAAAAGTAGTTCGTAAATCTTTCACCCAATTAAAACCTATTAAACAGTTGTAATTTTTTGGCCATAATCTCAAAATAAATCATTATGTTTTCCCTGCCAAGTAAGATCACACAATTATGAGAACTTGGTAATTAAACTCACCCGTAGCTTCTATTTACGCTAACAAGGTAGAAATAGAGCGAGGAGGAGGAGGCGGTGGCACCCACAAATAATAACACCTTCAAGTTTGTTAAGTAATCCAAGGTCTTTTGGTTAGGTTAGGTTAGTTTACGTTGGGTTGGGTTGGGTTGGGTTGGGTTATTCCCCTCTGTTTTTTGTCTCATTGTTTTAAACCCCATTTTCTTTTTCTACCTCCCCTTTTGTTTCGCCCCCTCCCTCTCCCCATTCCCTACCTCCCCTTTTCATTCCCGTCCTGTCCCCTCCCCCCCTCTCTTCCTTTCCCTCTTATCCTCTTCCCCTCTTCCTATCCCTTCCCTCCTACAGCACCATCAACACCAACTCTCTCTCTCTCTTTACTCCTTCTCATCTTCCTTCATCCACTGTCCCTCCCCTTCACTCTTCTCCCCCTTTCCTTCCATCTTTATCTCTGCTCCACTTCCTGTCTCTTCCCTCCCCCCTACCCCCCTCCTGCCTCAGTTCCCTCCCCCCTACCCTCCCTCCCCCTCCTGCCTCAGTTCCCTCACTTACTCTACTCATTACACACTTTCACCAGGAGGGAACCCCTTTACCCTTGCATGGTTTTCACGCAGCCGGAAACCTGAAAGGAAGCCGGGATTTGAGTGTTGTTGTTTATCTGTGAGGAAGTGACCCTGACATGTGTAAAAGCTGAATATCGTCTGGAGAAAACTCAGGAATTTTGAGGTTTTCTGTATACATGTTGTGGCGAGTGAATGACTTGGGTGATTTACCTCTTTAATTAAGTTTTTTTTTTTATTCAGGTAAGCATCAACTTCAGCTTCAGGGTGATTATAAGACAGGGCTTTAACGTCTTTTATGTATATTGTGCAGAGTTTTTATTGGTTGTGGTTTTGAAATCTTGACTGTATAAAGATTTTAAAAATAATCATAATTTTCACGATAATTTTGTTGTTAGAGCAACGGTAAACATGTACGAACAGCAAAAGAAGCCAGCGTCCCTCTCACCTCACCAACACCACCACCACCACAACGAGAGGCCAGCGTCCCTCTCACCAACACCACCACCACCACAACGAGAGGCCAGCGTCCCCCTCACCTCACCAACACCACCACCACCACCACCACAACGAGAAGCCACCGTCCCTTTCACCTCACCAACACCAACACCAATACCACTACAACGAGAGGCCAGCGTCCCCCAATTCACCAACACCACCACCACCACCACCACAACGAGAAGCCAGCGTCCCTTTCAATTCTCACCAAATCACCACCACTCACCACCACAACGAGTAGAAGCCAGCGTCCCTTTCACCTCACCAACACCACCACCACCACAACGAGAAGGCCAGCGTCCCTTTCACCTCACCAACACCACCACCACCACCACCACAACGAGAGAAGCCAGCGTCCCTTTCACCCTTCACCAACACCACCACCACCACAAACGTAGAGAGAGGCTGTCCCTTTCACCACTCACCACCACCACCACCACCACAACGAGAAGCCAGCGTCCTTTCTCACCTCACCAACACCACCACCACTCACCACCACAACGAGAAGCCAGCGTCCCTCTCACCTCACCAACACCACCACCACCACAACGAGAGGCCAGCGTCCCTCTCACCTCACCAACACCACCACAACGAGAGGCTGAAGTTCCTCTCGACTCACCACCACCACCACCACCACAACGAAATAAAGGTCCTCTCACCTCACCAACACCACCACCACCACAACGAGAGGCCAGCGTCCCTCTCACCTCACCAACACCACCACCACCACAACGAGAGGCCAGCGTCCCCCTCACCCTCCCAACACCCCCTACACCCCACAATACAGCCCTGGTGGTAACTTGTCAGCCTCTTAACCATGGAGTGTGTGAGTGTGTGTACCTGCGCCAACAATTCCCGTTTCATTACCCAAAAAGCTATAGCAAGGAAGAGTTTTTTTTTGTCTTCTTTTGGGGGGAAATTCCTTTTCTTTTAGGAGTTTGTTGGTTCCGTCCCTCATCTTCCTTTTCCGTATTGTTGCTCCCCAAGTCTACCAGCAGCATTGCCAATTTGGAGAGGTGAGGAGAGGAGTTGGAGGAGGTGAAGTCTTTATTTGTTGAAGAGTTGTTTATTTATTGTTGTTTTCATTATCTTTCTATAACAGGTTTGATAATCTGTATTATATGTATTGTTTTAGGATTTTTGGCTATATTGTGTATTGTGTATTGATGTCAGTTTATAGTGTGATTGATAAGTGACAGAGAAATGTAGGTGATGTGTCTTGTTCTCGTCTTTGGCAACACTGGGTCGGCCTCCTCATCAGGTTCAGAACTGGGGAACAAAAGGAAGAGTTTCGATGGTGATGTTTTGTGTTTTTATTCCCCGTGTTCTTTCTTCCAGTCACGTTTTCATTGTTTATCCTGTAAGCAAAACAAAACAAACATATTCAGACCTTCGATGAAGAGAAAAAGCCCCTTGTAGACCACATTGTATTTCCTTGTTATTGTAATTCTGTTTTTAATCAATATTCTGTACCAACATTTATCCCTCGGTTAATATAAGAAAGAAGTAAGATATATTTATTCTTCGATGGTGAGAGATTTCTGATTTTTTTTCTCATCTTTGCCCTTCTTCCTTCCTCCCCTCTTCCTCCCACTCCCCCACGGATACCCATCCCTCAGCATCTCGGCAATTCATCCGGCCCTCAAGCTGAGCCAGCACTCAGCCTCGGGGAGACGTTAGAGGCGAGACGACAGCAGAGTAGTCTAGGACGAGTGGGGGGGATCATCACCATTGACTCCCTCACTGAGGTGCTGTTGAAGGTGTCGAGAGTGTGGTGGGTGGGGAGGGGTGGGGATGGGTGGTGGGGGAGGGGGGAGGGTGGGTGTAGGGGTGGGATGGGGAGGGATGAGGGTGGGAGGGGGATGGGGTGGTGTGGGTGGGAGGTGATGGGAGGGGTGAGGGTGGGGGAGGGATGGGGTAGGGGTGGGATGGGTGGGAGGGGTGAGGGTGGGGAGGGACGAGGGTGGGGAGGGGGTAGCGGCCGCCAGCCATCGATTGAGAGACATCGGCACCACATTGAGGATCAAGAAGCCCCTCTCGACCCTCTCCCCTGGAACCCTTCTTTACATTTATAAAGCTGACCGGGGGATCACTAGGTCGAATATAAGCCAAAGTTGGAAGCTGGGAGAGGAGGGGGAGGGAGGGTTCTCTGGGGGGTTGGAACTAGGAGTGTTTGCTTGTTGCGGAGGACGGAGGGGGTGAAGCGGGGGGGTGTAACGACAGGTATGTTGCATTTCTGGATCTAATGTTCAAGTGAGGGAGGTGGACTGCTCTAAAGCATGCCCACACACACACACACACACGCAACACACAATATCATTGTTCATTCTGAGGTCTAGTTCTGTGTGTTATATATGTATTTTAATTAACACACAATTAACATATTTAATTCTTAAAATATCTATTGGTTAAAATATCCGAACCTAAATTAAAGGCATTATTTTAGAATGTGTTATTTACAAATGTATTTTATGTGACGTAATTTTACCTCAGTATAATAGAACGTGGAAGGACAATATTCTCATAAACAGTGAATGTAATTTTACCTCGACACAACGCTCCTCCCAGCAATATGTTATGCAACAAAGGAAAAACCTGAAGTGACGTCATCGGCTTGTCTCACTTCTAAAGACCTCATCTACGAATAACAGTCCGAGATATTTCTGGAGGAGACACTCGTACACACTCGCCTATTTGTATAATTTTCATTTTATTAATATTATTAGTTTTATTAATTTTTTCATCTTAGGCTTTTTTTCAATTATAGTTTTTCTCTTTTTATTATTATTTTCCTTTAATTATATTTTAATTAGTTTTTCTTCAAAGTACAATCAAGATTTTCATGTATCCAATACTTTAAAAAAATGAGGAAAGAAGCGTTTGAAAAGTAAATAAAATTCATATATTTGGATAAAAATTCAATAAAAACAAAAATGTTACTTGAAAAAAATTAATAACTTTATTCGTTCTTAAAAAAAAATCAGAAATTGTGTGAGGTCAAGACGCACTTCATGAGCCGTACAGCTATAAGTGTCAGAAGCTAAGGTCAACTGGGTGATGGTTGTTGATATGTGGTGAAGTAAAATGAAGTTTCTTTCTTCTTTCATGCGATTTTTCTTCACTCTTCAGCACAACCTCCACTCAGTATGCCATTTATTCAAGACACACACACACACACACACACACACACACACACACACACACACACACACACACACTTCCCTCAGCCTTCATAGGGTAAGGACGTGTGTAGTCGGCGCTGCCCGTGGTCTCTTGATCATGGAGACAGCTGCCAGCCCGATGTGTCGGGCTCTCCCCTTCCCCATCTCCTCCTTCCCATCTGGATTTATCAACATCCTCACACCAACAGTACAGTGCAAAGATTGACGATTAACCCACAAGTGATATACAAAAGTGGCAATTTCAACTCGAAGGAAAAGCACAAAAACATAGCAAGACTGATTGTGGTTGGATCTGACCTGACCTCACGGCTTCACCTGACCTAACCTGAAGGATGGAGCACACCTGCATTGCCCCAAGCTACTGTTCTGGCCACGTGGCCACACACCTGCCCAACCGCATCCAGCCCATACGAGCACGAACTGACTGCTACAAGAACAGCGCAGTCCCAACCTTTGTAAAAATCAACACCTAATTATTATATATCATATTTGTATCACTTATGTTACTTGTACATCATTTGTAAATCAAGAGAACCATTCCCCAATTATGTAATTGTATATTTTCAGCCTTCCGGCTGCCATGCTCTTTTAATAAACCGATAATTATTATTATTATTATTATTATTATTATTATTACACACAAAATAGGCCCCAAACTTGGCTCAGTAAACCCTCCATAATATTCAGGACTGTCAGTGGCGTCCCTTAGTTCGTCTCCAGTAATGAATAATTGGCAAGTTTGAGCAGCACTGACTCCCGCCTCCCCCAAACTTTCCCCTCAAGATATCTGACGGGCTTCCAACTACGTCATCACCCCCCAACTACGTCATCATCCCCAACTACGTCATCACCCCCCTCAACTACGTCATCATCCCCCAACTACATCTAGAATGCATTTTCGTATATTCAGTCATTCCCAATTACGTCTATGAAATATCCAATCATTCCTATTTACGTCTGATACATTTTCATATATCGAATCATCCTATTTTACCTATATTACCTTTTCATAAATTTATATCAGATTAATTAATTATCTATACTAATTATTAATGATTTACTAATATACTAATTTATATAACCCTTTCTTTTTTTTCTGCACAGGTGTTATGAAGGTGTTAATTAAGGCCTCTTCACCTCGCCACACCTGGACGTCTAATAATAAAATGGTAGGTGATCATTGTGTGTATTTTTTAACATATTTACGGTGTTTATATAATTGATTTCTTAGATTTTGTGATTAAGTTCTTTTATATAAATTAAACTTCACACACATACATATATACACACTCTCCTACACACACACACACGCACACCCACACACACTTAGTTTAAGAGTCGAATTTCCTTATAAGAGACGAGGAGTGATCACAGCCAAGACCAGCTAAGACGGCACCAAAGCTCTTCTAATCCCCAAACTGTTATGTAGTCAAGGAACACGTCTCACTGAACCCTCAATGACCCGTAATGCTTGCCTGTATCGCCTATATTTCCTGTACTAAATTTGGTTTTTGGGTTTTTTTATAGAAAGATTTATTTTAGAATTTGTGATCGATGTTTTGTTTACTTTGATATTGTTGATGTTTTGATTTTGAGATTGTTGTTGTTGTTGTTGTTTTGATTTTGAGATTGTTGTTGTTGCTTTGATTTTATTTATTTTGAGATTGTTGTTGTTTTGTTTACATTTAAATTGTTGTTGTTGTCAATGATTTTCGTTAAATTGGATTGGATTTTACAGTAAAATCTCTATTTAACAGACAACCCGGGAGAGGAATGTCCGTTATATCGAGGGTCTGTTAGATGTGAAACCCCCATCATCTAATGAACACTATAAGAGATAAAAGTCCGTTATATCAAGGGTCTGTTACATATGATATAGAAGTCCGCTGTATGGAGGTTTCACTAAGCTATTGGTACTAACAGTGATGGACGTTGTCAAATTATATAAAGAGCCTCCTGAGTCTCTTTATTCATACACTATATTGATGGTAGTTGTTGATAGCGTTGTACTGCAGCCGGATAAAACATACACACTACAGCATGTGATTTATGTTAACAAGTTTCATTTCTATAAACAAGTTACAACGTCATCCTGGGGCTGAAGAGACTAGCATTGTGTGGCATTTAGCAGCCAGGCGACAAGGTTACAGCAGTCCTTGCGTGGGCATTTGCATTTGAGCGCAGTCAGGATTGGCTGATGAGGTTTTCACCCTGAGAGGTGACTGGCTGATGGCTTATTCACTCTAGTTGGTGACTGGTTGATGAAATATCCTCAGCCAGAGGTGATTGGCTGTTGGCTTATTCGTTCTGGGTGGTAAGTGGGTAATGGGGTGACTGGCGTCTCTTTTATACCAATACTTAACTCTACACAAAATCTGTCTAATGTAATTACTCTAATCAGATTAAGTTGTGTGGGGTCAAGTTGGGTTAAGTAGCTTACGAGTAATGGATAGGACGTCTTCTGCTCCCCTCCCCCCCTCCCCTGCCCTGACTCACGAGGGTGGCCGAGGTGGTGACTAGTGGCCTGCAGATATAGTCCATGAATATATACCAGGGATGTTGATATACCTCCTGTCATGTGTGTATACCTGTGGCTGACAGAAAAAGACAAACGCACTCTGTAAACACTAACAGAACACAAACACACTCTGTAAACACTAACAGAACACAAAAACACTCTGTAAACACTATGTAAACACAAACACACTCTGTAAACAACACAAGCAACATTTATTCCGTCAACATAAAATAAAAACTATTTATATCAGTAATTACAGTAATAAATAAATAACACAAAATCCCCCCAAATATCTCCTAAAGAGGAAAGTACACACATTAATATTAACAGCTTACTATTAGAAAAAATAAAATCGTGATACCAAATACAGCAAAGAGCAATATTTCCGGTGTTATTGATTCACTGGAGCCCTACCTAGACGATTATGCTAAGCCCTGGCTGGGAGGAGAGAGAGAGAGAGAGATAAGAAAAGGAAGAGAGAGTGAAGGAAGGAAAGATGGAGGCAGGCGTGATAAGAGGAGGAGGGAGAAAAGAGAACGTGATTAGGGAGGATAGTGAAGGAGATGTGGGGAGGGAGGAAGAGAGGGATAAGACGTGATGAGAGGCAAGGAGGGAGGGAAGAGGGTGTGAAGAGAGACGAGGAAGAGGCAGAAGGAAGGATTGAGAAGAGATTGAAGGAATTTAGTGTGTACGTGTGTGTGTGTGTGTGTGTGTGTGTCATAAAACAAGAAATAAAACAAACATACACTGCAAACCTCCACAGCGTATCGACTTGTTTAACTCCTTTCGTTTTCTGTTTACTGAAGATATTTCTCGACCAGAGCTGCTGCAGTCTCTCTCTCTCTCTCTCTCTCTCTCTCTCTCTCTCTCAGCGTGTGTACCCTTTACCTCACCTCTTGACGCCACAAAAGTTCCTCTCAACTTAGCCCGTGTATCAAGAGGGACGACCCGCACTCTACGAGGAATAATCCCAAACAAAAAACTCCCTCAATTTACCCTGACTGTCTACTGTACCGTCCACTCTGTCTACTGTACCGTCCACTCTGTCTACCGTACCGTCCGCACTGTCTACCACACCGTCCACACTGTCTACCGTACCGTCCACACTGTCTACCACACCGTCCACACTGTCTACCTTTACCGTTCACACTGTCTACCGTACCATCCACACTGTCTACCTTACCGTCCATTCTGTTTACCCGTACCGTCCAATCTTTATGGGTCGTATTCTTAAACATGGCTTCTTTGAGTGTCAACCAATCCCATCTGGCCTCATGCTGAGAGCCAATAAGGCGAGAGTATTACGGTCCTATGTGTACTGAGGGGCAGAGATGGCAACAAACTCACGTGCCTTGTGTCATCGTCTGTTCAGGAGAGAGTGAAATCTATGGTTCAGTATATAGAACTGCATCACTTTTCTTCCTCTATATCTCTATAAACTATATTTACTTATTTATTATTTATTACGTTAGGTTAGGTAGGGGTTGGGATGGTTTGGTCTGGGTCAGGTCAGGTTATGTTAGGTTAGATTAACTATTACATTTTTGCTATGTTCGTCTATATTTCGTGGGTAATTATCCTAAAGTAGTTAATGTCATGTGGTAGTGAGTTAAGACCAGGCGACCTAACTTTAACACTGGCTGGGGGTCATGTAGTATAGAGGGCTGTGTTGTATTTATGAGGGAGGAGAGTTAGTGGCAGTAATTGTCCCATTAAACTTGTGTTGTAGTCGCGTCACCTGTGTAGTAAAACTCTCTCCTGGGTGTGTATGTACCTCAGTGGTGAAATATTGTCCCTAGTGTGTTGTGCTGTCAATATGTATCTTTTATTAATAGTCAGTAGTACTAGTTAAAATGAATATTCACTCACCCGGTAGAATATATACATAAATTTCTTCATATACGGTATTTTTTGACAATTTTAAGTTAAAGTGTTAATTAATAATTTTTTTTATCTCTTTATACACATTATAAAACATCTAAAAAATATATTATAGTAATTTATATAGATAATTTAAACTAAAAGAATCATGAATCATTGTTTTTACACGATTATTGACTTAAGATATTCATAAATTTGTATTTCTGTATAAATCTTGATCTTGTAGTTAAACATGCAGGAGAAAAATACTGAAACTACTTAAAGTGAACAAAAGCTTTAAAGGCGGAAACAAAGAGATAATCCCTGTGTTTATCTTTAGTCTGGCTGATGAAAATGTTACATGTGAATCGAGACCAAAACATTCGGGGTTAATGTAATAAAATATATTACTAATGAGAGTATAAATGTTGAAGGATGAAATTATAAAGAGGTGAAGATGTCCTGAACTTGTTAAATGTGATGAATTATTGATAGAATATTTAAACCTGTATAAATGAGTTATGTTGACAATGTATTTTACTAGAATATATGTATACGTTTATGTATATTTAAATGTATATGTATGTGTATATGTATATGTACATGTATGTTTTGTATGTATATGTATAAGTGTATATATTTATATGAATCGAATGAAAATACACAGCACAAATTACCATCATTATACACTTATGACCATTAAGGATAACTACTACAGTCTTAATTACATGACTTTGGTGTGGATGTGATGACTCATTGTTACGATATGATGATGTGAAGGGCGAGGGATAATCACACTCCAAATACTCAAGTGCGAGATGCAACTGAAGTGTCTTTGGCTCTGGTGCGTCGAGAGATAGATTGGTGACAGGTAGGAGGGGTGGAGTAGGAGGGGTGGAGTAGGAGGGGTGGAGTAGGAGGGGTGGAGTAGGAGGGGTGGAGTAGGAGGGTGGAGTAGGAGGTGGAGTAGGAGGGTGGAGTAGGAGGGGGAGGGGGAGGGGTGGAGGAGTAGGGGTTGGAGAGGAGGGTGGAGAGGTGGGAGAGGGGTCAGTAGTGGGATGGAGTAGGGAGGGGTGGAGTAGGAGAAGGGTGGAGTAGGGGGGTGGGAGTAGGAGGGGTGGAGTATGGTAGAGGTGGAGTAGAGAAGGGTGAGTAGGGGGGGGGTGGAGTAGAAAATGTTGGAATTGTAAAGAAGGTTGGAGTACTTCCCCAAACTAGGAAGTATTGGTGGAGACATAGCTTCAGGAAAGTAGTGTACTTCCGTCGACCAGGAAGTATGGGAGGGAAGCTGAAAGTACCACGACACAAGGTTTGAGATTGGACGCGGAAATTTAATTTGGTGGTAGACGTGGTGAAGCCCTTTGGCAGGACGTGTGTGGAATAAACTTACTATTATCGGAAATTATATTCGATCAGGTTAATCTTTCTTTCTCTACTTCCTTCCTTTTCCACTTCTTTCTCTCTCTATTTTCTTCCTTACCCACTTCTCTCTCTCTCTCTCTCTCTCTCTCTCTCTCTCTCTCTCTACTTTCTTCCTTCTTCACTTCCATTCTTCTCCACTTTCTTCCTTATCTGCTTCTTTCTTTCTCCAGTTCTTTCCTTCTTTCTCCACTTCCTCCTCTACGTCCTTATCTACTCCCTTCCTTATCTACTTCCTTCTTTCTTTTCCTCCTTTATATTCTTCATCCTTCTCCACTTCTTTCTTTCTCTTCTTCCTTCTTTCTCCACTTCCTTTCTTTAACCTTCTAATCTCTTCGTTTTGTGATTTTCTATGCAATTTTATTTTTATTTGTTTCAGTCTTTATTTACTCATTTATTATCATTTCCTCGTTATAATCTCACATTATTCTTCATATATCTTCTTTATTCCTTTATCTCTACTTTCATTTGATAGTTGTGACCTCGTTAGCTTATTGGAGATGTTGTTGTTGTTGTTATGAGTTGTTATTGTTTGTTGTTGTGAGGTATATAGATCAAGTTTGAATGTTGTAGGTGTTATTAATTCTTGTTGTAGTGTACTAATACAGTGTTTGAGTTTATAAAGTATTTGTGTGTGATATAATAAAGGGTTGGGTAATACACACAGTAGTTGGTGGTCTAAACTGTGCCTTTGTGGGAAATACACACAGTAGTTGGTGGTCTAAACTGTGCCTTTGTGGGAAATACACACGGTAGTTGGTGGTCTAAACTGTGCCTTTGTGGGTAATACACACAGTAGTTGGTGGTCTAAACTGTGCCTTTGTGGGAAATACACACAGTAGTTGGTGGTCTAAACTGTGCCTTTGTGGGAAATACACACAGTAGTTGGTGGTCTAAACTGTGCCTTTGTGGGTAATACACACGGTAGTTGGTGGTCTAAACTGTGCCTTTGTGGGTATACACACAGTAGTTGGTGGTCTAAACTGTGCCTTTGTGGGAAATACACACAGTAGTTGGTGGTCTAAACTGTGCCTTTGTGAAATACACACAGTAGTTGGTGGTCTAAACTGTGCCTTTGTGGGAAATACACACAGTAGTTGGTGGTCTAAACTGTGCCTTTGTGGGTACACACAGTAGTTGGTGGTCTAAACTGTGCCTTTGTGGGAAATACACACAGTAGTTGGTGGTCTAAACTGTGCCTTTGTGGGAAATACACACAGTAGTTGGTGGTCTAAACTGTGCCTTTGTGGGTATACACACAGTAGTTGGTGGTCTAAACTGTGCCTTTGTGGGTAATACACACAGTAGTTGTAGTTGGTCTAAACTGTGCCTACACACAGTGGTGACCTTTGTGGGTAATACACACAGTAGTTGGTGGTCTAAACTGTGCCTTTGTGGTAATACACACAGTAGTTGGTCTAAACTGTGCCTTTGTGGGTATACACACAGTAGTTGGTCTCAAACTGTGCCTTTGTGGGTAATACACACAGTAGTTGGTGGTCTAAACTGTGCCTTTGTGGGTAACACACACAGTAGTTGGTGGTCTAAACTGTGCCTTTGTGGGCACACACAGTAGTTGGTGGTCTAAACTGTGCCTTTGTGGGTAATACACACAGTAGTTGGTGGTCTAAACTGTGCCTTTGTGGGTAATACACACAGTAGTTGGTGGTCTAAACTGTGCCTTTGTGGGTAATACACACAGTAGTTGGTGGTCTAAACTGTGCCTTTGTGGGTAATACACACAGTAGTTGGTGGTCTAAACTGTGCCTTTGTGATTTTAATAGAATATCTGCGGAAAATTCGATGTGTCTAAAGTTATGTAGAAATTGTTTTAGAACTTAATTTTTTATGTTTAATGTGAAATGTAAAAAGGATGAAATTAGAGGCTGAAATTGGTGTATTAGGATAAAATTAGAAGCGGAAATTAGAACATCAATATTGTTTTTGTTTTGTAATTGTTTGTTGTTAGTAAAAAAATTTATTCTGATTTGTATTTGTTATTTAAGATGAGAGGAGAAAAATGCATTCTAGTTATATGTGAAAAGAAAAATCACGGGATTGGAAACTGTACAATTTAGTGTTTCATTTACATTGCATTATACCAATAAAAGTTACTTCGTTCAAAAGGAGATTTAATAAAAATTCACAAAGCTTCAGGGCTTTCATCTGCTTGACTAATTTAATTCACTCAAAAGTACAAATATTTATTCACCATCAGCCATTTTATATGTTTTAAAAAAATGTCTTAACTTTCAGACGCTGGCTGTGTTTTAGGGCGTCCATTTACGTTGTTTGAGTGTAGTGTGTGTGTGTGTGTGTGTGTGTGTGTGTGTGTATGTGTGTGTGTGTGTGTGTGTGTTTTGAATATGTAACGTGTCTTTGCTCTCATTTGTGATCGTATTTTTTTCTTGGAATTACACACACACACGTATTTTATATCAGAAATAAACCACTACATATAACGCCATTAAAAAATGTTTATCTTCGTCTAAAAGGTTCTAGTGGTAAAGGGAAGGGAAGTCTCTGGTAACGAAGAAAATCATTGATAGGAATCCTCTTACAGCGACAGGGAGACTGATCCTAACTCAGCATTAACCAGAACTCACTCAAAAGTCTGGTGTTGTAATATTCAACCAGAAGGATAAAGTTATCTACCACCTCACCTAACCCTAACCTAACCTACCCTAACCTAACCTGACCTAACCTGACCTACATTAGTCAGTCATCAATCATATGTCTCCGTGTTTACTAATGGTTATCGAATCATTTTCCCAACAGGTGAGATACGTGTTTTGGTTCAATTTATGTTAGACGTATACAAAGTTATGTGAGGTCAAGATGAGGTTATGTGAGGTCAATACGAGGTTATGTGAGGTCAAGACGAGGAGGTTATGTGAGGTCAAGACGAGGTTATGTGAGGTCAAGACGAGGTTATGTGAGGTCAAGACGAGGTTATGTAAGGTCAAGACGAGGTTATGTGAGGTCAAGACGAGGTTATGTGGAGGTCAAGACGAGGTTGTGAGGTCAAGACGAGGTTATGAGGTCAAGACGAGGAGGTTATGTGAGGTCAAGACGAGGTTATGGAGGTCAAGACGAGATTATGTAAGGTCAAGACGAGGTTATGTGAGGTCAAGACGAGGAGGTTATGTGAGGTCAAGACGAGGTTATGTGAGGTCAAGACGTGGTTCAAGACGAGGTTATGTGGAGGTCAAGACGATGTAAGGTCAAGACGAGGTTATGTGAGGTCAAGACGAGGTTATGTGAGGTCAAGACGAGGTTATGTGAGGTCAAGACGAGGTTATGTGAGGTCAAGACGAGGGTGTATGTGAGGTCAAGACGAGGTTATGTGAGGTCAAGACGAGGTTATGTGAGGTCAAGACGAGGAGGTTATGTGAGGTCAAGACGAGGAGGTTATGTGAGGTCAAGACGAGGAGGTTATGTGAGGTCAAGACGAGGAGGTTATGTGAGGTCAAGAGGGAGGAGGTTATATGAGGTCAAGACGAGGGGGTTATGTGAGGTCAAGACGAGGTGTCGAATTAGAATAACTTGGCTTTGTTTGCACTACCACTTGATCTAATTATCCGTCCCCCTGTATTTGTCGGAGTTTGAAGGACATGACCAACAACCTACGCCTCCCATCCTACACCTGTCAACCTACACTTACATAAGAACATAAGAATGGAGGAGACTGCAGCGGGCCTATTGGCCCATACTGGGCAGTCCCGTTTACACCCAACCTCTATTGCTCATATGAGCATCCAACCTATGTTTGAAGCTATTCAGCGTATTCGAGTTAATGATGATATTTGGTAACTTGTTCCATTCATCCACTATTCTGTTTCCAAACCAGTGTTTACCTATTTCACGCCTAAATCTAAATTTGTCTAATTTAAAACCATTGTTACGAGTTCGCTCCTGGTTGGATAGTTTGAGGACCTTTGTAATGTCCCCTTTGTTTAGCCCTGACTTCCACTTATACACCTCTATCAGGTCGCCCCTCGCTCTACGTCTCTCGAGGGAGTGCAAATTAAGATGCTTTAACCTGTCTCTATACTCAAGGTTCCTAATGCCCGGGATTAGTCTTGTCATTCCCCTCTGAATTCTTTCCAATGATTCTATATCCATTCTGTAATACGGTGACCAGAACTGAACTGCGTAGTCCAGGTGTGGTCTCACAAGCTCAAGATACAGTTTTAGGATGACCTCGCTAGTCTTGTAACTAACACTCCTTTGTATGAACTCAAGTACTTTATTAGCCTTGTTACGAGCAAAAACACATTGTTTACTTGGCTTAAGGTTCCTGCTTTTCATTACTCCTAAATCTCTCTCGCAGTCGGATTTCTCTATGGCATCGTTGTTCATCTGGTATCTGGTTTCCCTGTTTACATCTCCTATACTCAGTAATTTCCATTTGTCCACGTTGAATTTCATCTGCCATTTTTCAGACCATTCGAAAAATTTGTTTAGATTTTCCTGTAGTTTTGCCGAGTCCTCGTCAGATTTAATAACACGTCCTATTTTAGTGTCATCAGCAAATTTACTTAGGTTGCTGTCTATGCCGATATCTATGTCGTTTATGTATATTATAAATAATAATGGTCCAAGTACTGAGCCTTGGGGAACTCCACTTGTGACGTTGCTCCAATGGGACTAAGTGCCGTTAATGCTCACTAGCTATTTCCTGTCCTGTAACCACGCCCTAATCCATTTAAGGATGTTACCTTTGATGCCATGTGCTTCTACCTGGCAGTGCTGCCGAGTGAGCGTGTACTAGTGAGAGTAAACACGTGTGCGTTTACACGTCACCGTGGGGCGGTGGTGGTGTGGTGCGCAGGACTGTCCTGACTGCTGTAACAACAGTGTAAAAACATCCTGCCGGGGTCATGTTACTAACATCAGGCATGCCAACAAGCAGTCCCCCCCCCCCACCTTCCCGCCATCAAACCACATAACAAAACAAACCCTACACCACACCAAGTAAGGCGATAAATAAATTTCAGTAAAAAGTTGTAGCGTTTGTTGGTATTTGCCGTGTATAGTGAGCTTGTACTAACGTGGGCACAATGAACTACGATATCGGCCAGCAGGGCAGCAACACCAGCTCCGCCACCTTCACTACAGCACCGACTGATAACAGCACCACCCTCCATACATACACCCTTCTAGCCCCCAGAGAACACCCCCTACCCGATAACACGGTTGCCATCAGATGTTATTCTCGCTAAAGATCACTGCGGTCTTCTTTTAGAACACCATTAGCCTTCAGTAAACGGACGGTAATTACCAAGATGGCACTTGTTAATCGTTGACTGTCTCTTGAGTGACGCAAGTAAGAGGAAGAGAGAAAATAATAGGGCGAGAGATGTAGACGACAACGCGGACCCCACCCTCACAGTGTGGTCAACTACCAACACAACCAGCACCACCAGCCAGCAACAACACCGCCACACACCACCACCACCACTCATCACAGTGTGGCCAGCTCCAACACCACCAGCCAGCAACACACACACCACCACCACCTCACAGTGTGGGCTACCAACACCAGCACCACCAGCCAGCAACAACACCGCCACACACCACCCACCCTCACAGTGTGGCCAGCTCAACACAACCAGCACCACCAGCCCAGCAACAACACCGCCACACACCACCACCACCCCTCACAGTGTGGCCAACTAACCTCCAGCACCACCAGCCAGCAACAACACCGCCACACACCACCACCACCCTCACAGTGTGGCCAACTACCAACACAACCAGCACCACCAGCCAGCAACAACACCGCCACACACCACCACCACCCTCACAGTGTGGCCAACTACCAACACAACCAGCACCACCAGCCAGCAACAACACCGCCACACACCACCACCACCTCACAGTGTGGTCAACTACCAACACAACCAGCACCACCAGCCAGCAACAACACCGCCACACACCACCACCACCACTCATCCTAACACTTGCATTTGGAGGTCTGCTGCAGGGTACATTTAGTGTATCCTCCTGAGGAGTAAATATAGAGCCCCACAGCTGCAGGCAGGAATGTGTAGCGCCGCAACGCACCACCACGCTACATGCCTCCAAGCTGTCGTCCAAGACTAGCCTAGCCCGAAGTAGGTGTGGGGTGTCATATTTATCGATACACAAACTACCATTACCTTCACCGCTACTCCACACTATCATGGTTATTCCAGACACCCCTAGCCATACACTACCATGACTGTCCTTGATATTATCCTACACTACCATGACCTACCCCGACATCATCCCATAGTGCCATGCCCAGTCCTAACACCACCTAACACTACCATGATTATCTCTGGCACAATCACACACTACCATAACCTTCCCCAGCACCATCCCACACTACCATGGCCTTCCCCAGCACCATCCCACACTACCATAACCTTCCCCAGCACCATCCCATACTACCATAACCTTCCCTAGCACCATCCCACACTACCCACCTTCCCTAGCACCATCCCACACTACCATGTCCTTCTCCTGCACTACCATAACTAGCACCATCCCACACTACCATGGCCTTCCCCAGCACCATCCCACACTACCATAACCTTCCCCAGCACCATCCCACACTAGCATGACCTTCCCTAGCACCATCCCACACTACCATGACCTTCCCCAGCACCATCCCACTACCATGTCCTTCTCTAGCACCATCCCACACTACCATGACCTTCCCCAGCACCATCCCACACTACTATGACCTTCCCCAGCACCATCCCATGTCCTTCTCTAGCACCATCCCACACTACCATGACCTTCCCCAGCACCATCACACCATGTCCTTCTCTAGCACCATCCCACTTCCATGACCTTCCCTAGCACCAGCCCACACTACCATGACCTTCCCTAACACCATCCCACACTACCATGACCTTCCCCAGCACCATCCCACACTACCATGACCTTCCCCAGCACCATCCCACACTACCATGACCTTCCCCAGCACCATCCCACACTACCATGACCTTCCCCAGCACCATCCCACGCTACCATCCTCGAGACAACTACAGGACGCTGGTCAGACCTCACCATCACCACCAATAAATTTCAGGAGAGGTTTTTTTCCCTGGTCCTCGTTTCTGACCTCCACAACCTCCACCATTACTGAACTGACCTCCACAACTACTGTATTGACCTCCACCACCACTACTAAGAACATAAGAACCAACCAATACTCACCAACTTACACTTACCAACCTACACCTGCCATCCTACACCTCCCATCCCACACCTACCAACCTACACCTACCAACCTACACCTCCCATCCCACACCTGCCAACCTAGACCTCCCATCCCACACCTGCCAACCGACACCTGTCATCCTTCACCTGCAACACCAACAAATAATGAAACTTTAATCAATAGCCTAAACTGCAAATGATGTTGGTGTCTGGAAATGGATGTACAAACGCCGTTGGATTAATGTCTGATAGCTTTTAGTGTAAATGGTTTTAGATTTTGGTATTTTCCCTCAGCCAGACAACAATCATCGGGGCTGGACTGTAATACGTTAAGCAGGATTGGAGTGCCAGGCATTAGCTTTTAATCATTGGCTTCCACCGTGTGTATGTGTGTATAGCTGTTACGTCTGATGACAAATACAATGTTTGTTTTCTGGTGATACATTTTTTTCATGGTTATTTTCCAGTCATTTTCATTATTTTAATGGAAGATGATATTGAGTATTAACATGGAAACGTGTAGGAGTTAAAACTGCCATTAGTGCTACACGAGGCCAAATCTGGGAACACATTACACCATGTGGCTTAGCTCAGTCATCCAGTGGTAAATATTGTAAACACGTTACCTATCATACACAGGCATTCTACATTATCAATAAAATATACTCTGTTAGAATGGACATATACGTTATATTTATAGAGATGTGATGCAAATTGTGAGGGTAGAATTTAACGCTATTTGGTAGAGTAGGGGGAGGAAGGTGTTGGCGGGGAGGGTAAGAGGAGAGGGAGAGGGAGGTGGGGAGAAGTGGTAAGTTGGGTGGCGAGAGGTGGGTGTGGGGTGTGGTGGAGAGGGGAGGGGGAGGGTGAAACTAGGGAGAAGAGGAGGAGAGTGTGACGGAGGGAGGGGGGGTAGGAAGAGGGTGTGGCAGGGAGGGCAGGAGCAGGAGGATGAGGCCGGGAGAGGGTGGGAGACGTGTCGGGATTAAATATCCTGTGTGAGCTCCTGCTGTTGTGTTGCAGCTCTGTGTGTGTGTGTGTGTGTGTGTGTGTGCGTGTGCGATTCGACATACTCAACTCCAATTGACAACGTATGTGTATGTATGACTGTGTATATGTACTTACACCCTCTCTCCCATACATATGTGAAAGGTTGTGTATAAAAGCACATGTTTGTATAGATATTGATATGTAGAGTGTATATATTTACTATATATATATATATCCAGGTGTGACTATTTCAGGTAACAGCGGTATAGTTAGATTACACGCGACAGTTTCCGGGAGGTAAATGTCAGTTTGACTGTTTCATCAACTCGAGTGCCTCGCTGCTGCTATTATGTAGCTGTTGAGGGTAATTAACTAGGTCAGCCTCTCTCTCTCTCTCTCTCTCTCTCTCTCCACCCGTAAAGTCAAGTTATGGGTTAAGCTCGACTTAAGTCAACCTTGTGTTGTTATTTATACCCCAGGGATCAGGAAGGGAAGCCTCTGTAGTGCATGTCGTTTAGCCGACCCACGAAAACAACCGCTCACTCACACATACTAACACAGTAGAGCTTCATGTGTTGGTAATGCTGTTAAGTGGACCTCCCAGACCCACTCCGGATAATTGGAAATTTTGCTGGGCAGAAAGCAAGCAACTGCAGCGCCGTAATCAACTGTTAGTACCAACGCCACCAATTTCAGTCAGCAGCAACTGTCGTGTTTATGTTTACACGTATTGCCCACAGACGACACTTAGGGGTCAGTCCTACACCTGGAGGTTAGGTCAGGTCAGGTTAGGTTATGTTCGGTGTTTGGAGGAGGGAGTGGAGAGAGGTTAACGATAATGACTTAATAACTCTATAAGGCATTAAAAAAATACATCCTCGTGATAATAAACTTTGGATTTTACTAAGATACCAGTCAAGCATTTCCCGTGTGTTGATTACAGGTACAAGTATTATGACCTTCGTACATAAAGGTCAGGAAAGGTCACTCATGATCACTGCTAATGGCGGAAATATTTTTTTTTATGTGGTTGAACAAATGGAGTCATGTAATAATGCTCAAGTAAATTGTAAGGGCATTATTAAAGGATTTTCTATGTAAGTATTGCATAAATGGAGTGTCATTTTCTTAATTGGGAAGGAGGGGTAAGGGGAAGAGGAATAAGGAGGAGAGAAGAAAGAAGAGGAAGGAGATGAGAAAAAAAAGGGAGGGGTAGGGGGAAACAGGGAAGAATAATGAGGGAGAGGAATGAGAGAGGAGGGAAAGGGAAGGAGGGAAGAGTAATGAGGGAGGTGGGAAGAAGAATAAGGGAAGGGTTAGGAAGGAGAGAAGAGGAATGAAAAAGGAAGAGGGAAGAGAATGAAATAGGAAGGAGGGAGGAAGATAGGGTCACAGCCATGGTCATTTCTAATGGGGGAAATAATCTTATCAACAAAAGACGCCTCACAACAATACATTTCCATTTTGCTGATCAGTCATTAATGTTTTGTTGATGAATGTGTTACTAGTTTAGAGGCAGGGGTCGAGTGGGGTGGGGGAGGGTGAGGTGGTGGGGAGTGAGGGGGTGGTGGGGAGTGAGGGGGTGGTGGGGAGTGAGGAAGTGGTGAGTGGGGAGTTAGGGGGATAGTGGGTGGGGAGTGAAGAGGATGATGGGTGGGGTGTGAGGGAGTGGGGATGTGGTGGGTGTGGAGTAAGGAGATGGTGAGTGGGGTTGTGAGAGGGGAGTTAGGGAGGTAGTGGGTGGGGAGTGAGGGGGTGGGGAGAGAAGGAGTAAGAATAGAGTAGAGGGAGTTACTGGTATAGTCACTCATAATGGCGTCACAATTTTGTTTTGTCAGCATTAAACAAACACAGTCATGGTATTATAAATCGCGAGAGCATTATTACATTAATTTACTGCAGGTGTTTGTGTGTCCAGTAATAATTATAATGTATTAAATAAGCTTACGTATATTTTATTAGTAATCTATCGTATCTTTTAAGACCAGTGTAATAATGAGCTTGATATTCTAAAAGGTAAATACTGTTTTTCAGACACTTTCTAATATTAAATAAGTGGGTTTTTTTTTTAGTTAGGTTGTTTGCATCCCTAATAATGTTGTTTTTATTCAGACGATTCAACACCTAGGGACTTAAGCACATTCACTGACCCCTGTTTGTGTACACTATGTAAAATATCGTTTCTGCTCGCCACGTGAATACCAAGACATTTTGATACCTGCTAAATCAAAGAAAACTTTTATGACGATTTTAATGAATGAACATCTGTCTATCTACACAAACGAGGTTGTTGGAAATCTGACTGATCGTCTTATGGATGGATTCAGTAGAGTTATAGGGAAAAATACCCAGATATCAAATGGTTATGTGTTAGAACCTTATTTTTCGATGATTCTGTACTCTATATATACTCAGACGTGGGAATGAAGACAAACATATCTTAATAGTGAAGGAATTGAGGTCATCCCATGAGTACTTCACAAGTAAAAACAAATAGAATTCTCCTTTAAGAAATTTTCCACATAAGAAAATTCAGAAGAAACATTTTCAGAACGTTAAAGCTGCTTGGCTTAACGTGCCGACTGTGGGAGGGCACTGGTAATGTCTGGCCAGTTAGGACGGAACCGAGAGAGTTGCCAGGGAACTCATGCAGCTAGGAGGAACCTGGAGAGTTACCAGTGAACTCTGTAGCTAGGAAGAACCGGGAGAGTTACCAAGGAACTCGCGTAGTTACGACAGAACCCAGAGGTGTTTCAACGGTATAGATGAAAAACTTATAGTTTGAGTTAGTATCCGGGTAGTTAAGACAGTTTAGACGTAGTTAGGACAATTTAGACGTAGTTAGGACAATTTAGACGTAGTTAGGACAGTTTAGACGTAGTTAGGACAGTTTAGACGTGGTTAGGACAGTTTAGACGTAATTAGGACAGTTTAGACGTAGTTAGGACAATTTAGACGTAGTTAGGACAGTTTAGACGTGGTTAGGATGGACACAAAAGCTGGATTGTTAGGTTAAAGAAGTTAAGGAGAGACAAGGGAAGGCAGGAAGTTAATAGTTAAAGTTGAATGTCTCGCTGTTAACTTTCTCTTCTTTTTTCTCTCTTCCTTTCCCCCAGCTTTCTATTTTTTCTTTTTTTCTGTCATTTTGGTCTTTCTGTCTATAGTAATTCTTGTTTCTCTCTCTCTCTCTCTCTCTCTCTCTCTCAAACAGCATCAGAATTCCCACCACCCAGACCAGTTCCAGGTGTTAACAGTGAATAATGCTCGTGGTATATATCTTAAGTAAACTTAGGCCACGAAAGTAAGGGATGGGAGCCAAATTTTGCGAGTTTTGTTTGCACTGATGAAGGTTTGTGGGATTTTGTTTACACTTGTGAAGGTTGTGGGAGTTTGTTTACACTGGTGATGGCTGTGGGAGTTTGTTTACACTTGGGAAGGTTGTGGGAGTTTGTTTACACTGGTGATGGCTGTGGGAGTTTGTTTACACTGGTGATGGCTGTGGGAGTTTGCTTACACTGGTGATGGCTGTGGGACAACATAATATTTTTACAAACAAATATTATAGCAGAGATCAGGAGACCGTTCATAACACAGCACATAACATCACTCAGTAGTAAGTTATATAATATTTCCTAAAGTGTTCAGCAGAGTGTAAAATAACAAGGACTGAAAATTAGCCACCCCAGCTTTGTTCACCTGATAGTTCAACACCTTAATGCTAATTTAGGCTAACATAATCTAACATAACGTAACATAATCTATCGCAATGTAACATAATCTAACCTAACATAATCTAACATAACGTAACATAATCTAACACAACGTAACATAATCTAACATAACGTAACATAATCTAACCTAACATAATCTAACATAACGTAACATAATCTAACACAACCTAACATAATCCAACCTAACATAATCTAACACAACGTAACATAATCTAACCTAACATAATCTAACATAACGTAACATAATCTAACACAACCTAACATAATCTAACCTAACATAATCTAACATAACGTAACATAATCTAACCTAACATAATCTAACCTAACATAATCTAACATAACGTAACATAATCTAACCCTCCAACAGGTAGCGCTGGAGTGTTTAATCATCAAGTGAAATAAAAAAAAATGGGGGAGAATTAATATTCAGGCGAAATAGAGGGTTTTTCGGAGGGGGGGGCTGATCTTCATGTGATCCAAAACATAAAACATTCACCCTACCTTATGAGTCATTCCACTGAAAGGTACAAATGTTTTAGGTATACTGTAGAAAGTAACCAGGTCGTGATGAAGCGGCGGCATTTGGAGTAGACACGTTCATGCAATATGTATGTGAGCACTGAGGGGCGGGTTGAACACCAAAGAATTTGATTGGACGCGGAAAAAAAAATAACACACACACACACACACACACACACACACACACACACACACACAGGATTCATGTATTTTGAAAAGGAAAAATATCGCTCGTACAATGAGACACCACACTTAGGGGAGGAAGAAAGAGAGAGGGTAGGATGGGAGATTGGTAGGTAAGGAGAGAGATGAAAGGGAGAGGGAAGGGAGATGGAAGGGGGGAGGGAAGGGAGATGGAAAAAGGAAGGAAGGGGAATGGAGAGAGAGGGGGAAAATTAAAGAAGGGAGAGGAGTAAAGGAGGAAGAGAGAAAGTAAGGGAGGGAGTGAGAGGACCAAGGGAGAGAGAGAGAGAGGGGATATGGCTCCACTAGGGGGAGGGGAAGGGGGGGGAAAGGGGTAAATAATCAAAATTTAATATCGATAAGTGTCAATATACGGCAATAAAGACGAGATGAAATGATGGTATGGAAATCAAAGCGAAATACAATAGTGCTTTCAAAATATACGAATATTTCTGTGTATATCGACATGTTCTCACTGTGCGAGGTGTATCATCCTTTTCAATGTGTTCAGAGGCAAACTATTTTTTTTTATGGGTGTGGAAAAAAAAGACAAAGATTTAGGTTATAACAACAGTTTTTTTTTCTTTTTACTTTGTGTGTGTGTGTGTGTGTGTGTGTGTGTGTGTGTGTGTGTGTGTGTGTGTGTGTGTGTGTGTGTGTGTGTTGTTTTTATTGTTGTTGTGGTAATTCCGTATTAGTGGTAGCAGTAGTAATGATAAACAAATAAGCAGTGTAGTCCAGTAAATAGCCACATCATCCTTAATTGTAATAATAATAATAACAGTCTTGTTATAGTTATCATTGTAGTTGTTGTTGTTATTGAAGTTTTTGTTGTTGTAGTTGTGGTTGATATTGCTGTCATTGTTGTTTTTGTTGCTGCTACTGTAGTTATTGATGCTATTGATGTTATTGTTGTTCTTTTGTTGTTGTTGATAGTAGAAATAGTCATGACTCTCATAGGTCACACCATCAGGGGTTAAAATCGCTGTTAGACGTGTATATCACTCTGTCTTCCCCTCTCCAACTTTTCTCTTCCGTTCTCCCCCCCCAGATCGATGTAACTTTTAAAACGGCATTAGTAAGTCAAGTTGGCAGTGAATTAAATATAACTCGACTTTAGATTCAGGGCTTGGGGTTCAGGGTTTCAGGTTCAGGGTTTCGGGTGTCAGGCTCAAGGCTTTAGGTTAAGGGTTTCAGGTACAAGGCTTCATGTTCAACTCGTCAGGTTCAAGGCTTCAGGTTCAGGGTTTCAGATTCAGAGTTTCAGGTTCAGGGCTTCAGGTTCTGGGTTTCGGATTCAAGGTTTCAGATTCAGGGCTTCAGTTTCGGGGTTTTGGATTCAGGGCTTCAGTTTCAGGGAAGAATATTGTCACTATCTACCTCTCCTACATTCTGTTCTAAGTAATAAAACACTTAAATACACCTCTTTATAAGTCACTTTTAAGAATTATTATGTTTATTTTAAGTACCATATATCTGACTGTAACTTCAAAACGAATTATTACGGTACAAAACTGGTTACACGAAGACATAAATAGGCACAGGCTGATCCAAAGAGCATAATTAACTAGCATTGTAACATTACCTGATATTATTTGACGTTACCTGACATCAAAGTATAACTAATTAATAACAGGTTCACCACTAAGCTTAGTTTAATTATCATCAATATATAGGTAATATGATCACATGATTGGACTAGATATTAAATAGGTTTTATTGAATGACTTGTAAACTGTGATTAGTTTCTGATGACAATATTGTGAGAGATTACTGGTGTGTGTGTGTGTGTGTGTGTGTGTGTGTGTGTGTCAATTTGGTTTTAAACTACGTGTGGTCTCTGAACTTACCATTGAATTAGAAGTTTAATGGCGAACAACAACCAATTCCTTCCCACAGTGTTTACCGATAAGCCAGTAATTAAACACTAATACTGATTTATAAAGGTAATTTAATACAGTGGAATATAAAACTTAGGTAATTATGGTAATCTAATCTGTTTCTCTACAACAAGGTGATTGACACGTGAATGTGGTCTCTTCTTGAGTTCATGAGTGATCGTTGTTTGAATAATATTCGTGGGATTGTCATTTGGAGAGGGTGATAGGCAGTCAAATTAAATCTAATTTACCTACGAACTGTTAATTGCCTCTGTAATTAAATCAGTCGGGAATTCCCCTGTATGGATAAATCAATCGTGAGTCGCCAGTGACATCACCAAGAGGAAGGGTTTAGTTGATGTCACCAACGATGTATATTCGGTATTAAGTCATGTCGATAAGGTATTACTCTTATATATAATATCATTAAATGTTAATTAAACAGTTGAATAGACACAAACATTTCTTAGATTTACAAGAATGATGTCACCAAGACGCAAGAGATGTCACTAAAACATATTAACACTATCACAGAAAAGGTTAGATCACCAGGAGATGTCACTTAGATGTCACCAAGAAGTTCAGACGTGTAACGAAGATGTAGGTTAGATTAGGGCGACACAGAGGATGTCACCCGGGAGGTTCAGAGGTTTAGATATACACGAGTGGCGAAAATTATTCCTAAAAGTTCACAAGAGATAAATTTCATCCCGGCCAAAGTTCTGCATTAGCATATAATCGCCTCGACCTGCGTTACCGGCGTCTTTTTAACTCTCTCTCTCTCTCTCTCTCTCTCTCTCTTCTAGCTTTAGTCTCCCCTAATATACCTCAGAATTGTACCATCAGAATGGGGCTTTCCTTATTTACATAACAATGACGTCATATTTCGTGTTTACATTCGGCACGGTTGGCAGCTCTGCTAGACCGCCTGTTGTCCGACACGCGTGATAGATCGACCAACATGCTACTCTCACATCAGCAGTTTCATTTGCCTAAATTATTTAAATTGTCTTTCAAACAATTCTAAAATCCAATATAAAGAGAAGCTGTTATATATTTTAACCAACTTTCATTTGATCTTGTTTGAACGTACCATTAGGAATCAGTCCCAATTATTTCCACCTTTTCTTGCTACTTACCTGAGAAACAACCCCCCCTCCCCACCTGTTTTTTCCCAAGATCCTATTCCTAAAATACCATTCCCAAGAAACCTGTTCCAAAGCTCCCGTTCTTATGATTCCGTTCACTAGACTTCGTTCCCAAGTTCCCGTTCCCAATACCCCTTCCCCAAGACCCCGTTCCCAAGTTCCCATTTCCAAGATGCCTTCCCCAAGACCCCGTTCCCACGTTCCCAAGTTCCCATTTCCAAGATGCCTTCCCCAAGACCCCGTTCCCACGTTCCCATTTCCAAGATGCCTTTCCCAAGACCCCGTCCTTAAGATCCCAACTCCAAGATGCTGTCCCTTAATCCCTACTCCAGGCCAATCCACTTACCACGGTCCATCACTCAACATCCAATCAATATCCATCTCCAAACATCTAACCAACCCAAGCCATGTCCCTCCCCCTCCTCCTCCCCGCACCCCATCCCACCCCATCCTACCCCACCCCACCCCACCCCATCCTACCCCACCCACCCCCCACCCCTCCATCCCACCCCACCGCACCCACTCCATCCCACCCACATATCAAAAGTCTAGTAGTCTTCTTCAACATCGGTCTCCCCCTCCCCCTACCCATCAATCCGGAAGGTCAGAGAGGAAACTTACAAAAAATATCGCCAGTTGGTGGAATTCCTCTGAACTACCGAGAGAGCTGTTATACAAAACCTCAGACAATGTTTTATGTGTTTTTTTCCCTCCGCCGAAAAATTTTCGGTGTTGAAATCGCGAGAATTCCTGGAAAATTCCTGCTCCCACCGGCAACCAGCTCGTCAGAATGAAAAATGTTCCAACAATTGGCAATAAGAGTAACCTAAAACATTTCCAGTTGTCTATACCGCACGCTAATCCCCCTTCTCTCTCTCTCTCTCTCTCTCTCTCTCTCTCTCTCTCTCTCTCTCTCTCAGGATCCCTTTCTCTCTGTTACGAGTCTGGAACTTGTCAATAGCATCATCAAGGTATTTCAAGGGGTCAAGTGGTCATCAAACTCTCAAGTCCATATAGGGAGGGAAGCTGAAACACCGCGAAGGCTTTGTTGACCTCCTGGGGAAGAAGATGGACAGGCGAAGGTGAGAACCCCGACGAGGAATCGATGAGAAACGTGCCAGGAGGCGAATAGGTGAGAGACGCTTACCCCCGGAGAGTGCTAGGGACGCGAGGGCCCCCAGCTTGCGGGAGAGACAACACCTGCTACGGGAATCACCCTACATATGTCTGACTTAACACATAAAGTAGAACTGGAAACCCTCAGCTGTGTTCTGTACAAGATGAGGGAAGTGTTACCGTAGAGGCAAGGGGTTCAGATTGGTTCAGAGGGATTCAGAGGTGGTTCAGAGGGGTTCAGAGGTGGTTTAGAGGGGTTCAGAGGTGGTTAAGAGGGATTCAGAGGTGGTTTAGAGGGGTTCACAGATGGTTAAGAGGGGTTCACAGGTGGTTAAGAGGGATTCAGAGGTGGTTAAGAGGGGTTCAGAGGTGGTTTAGAGGGGTTCAGAGGTGGTTAAGAGGGATTCAGAGGTGGTTTAGAGGGGTTCACAGTGGTTAAGAGGGGTTCACAGATGGTTAAGAGGGGTTCACAGGTGGTTAAGAGGGATTCAGAGGGAGGGGTTCAGAGGTGGTTTTTAGAGTTTTTCACAGGTGGTTAGAGGGGTTCAGGAGGTGGTTAAGAGGGGTTCACAGGTGGTTAAGAGGGGTTCACAGGGGTTCTGAGTGGTTAAGAGGGGTTAGAGGGGTTCTAAGAGGGTTCTGGGTGGTTAAGACATTCAAGAGGGGTTAAGAGGGGTTCAGAGGTGGTTAAGAGGTGGTTAAGAGGGGTTCAGGGGTTCAGGTTCAGAGGTGGTTAAGAGGTTCTAGAGGGTTCAGAGGGTTCAGAGGTGGTTCAGTTCACAGGTGGTTAGAGGGGGTTAAGAGGGGTTCACAGGTGGTTAAGAGGTGGTTAAGAGGGATTCAGAGGTGGTTAAGAGGGGTTCAGAGGTGGTTTAGAGGGGTTCACAGGTGGTTAAGAGGGGTTCACAGGTGGTTAAGAGGGGTTCACAGGTGGTTAAGAGGGGTTCACAGGTGGTTAAGAGGGATTCAGAGGTCCGTCCGTCTGTCAACTCGAGTGGCCAGAATGTGAGGTAACTGACGAAGATATACATTAGCAGCGAGAGGTAATGAAAATTAGTTAAAAGGATTTAAATGTTGAGGTGTTTATTATTCACGACGGAGGGACACACACCGACAGTGTCATGACTTCTTCAGTTCAATCAACGAAAAAATTGCAACTGTCAGGGAAAAAAGAGCAAAGTAAAGAAATTAAACTGTGGTCAAGAGAGGAAAACTGAGGCAATTTAAGTAATTGATAAGAACAAATAAGGATTTGTCTTGAAACACTGCGAGAGAAAGCCACAGGCCTTGAACATGTCTGGTTTCAAAATCACAAGCAAACAAACAGACAGACATACAAACAAACAAACACTCACTGCATCACAACACACGTACCCTCGCTGGTTAACTGTATGTGACGACTACAAAATTTCAATCCTCTTTACTGAATAGATTTTACTTAATCCTAGTTAGTAAATTTTTGCCAAGGTATCCAACACCAACTCGTGACCTTTTTTTTCTTGACCTTTCACCGTTGACCTTCTGGAATAAATCATGTGTAGGACCTTGTATGTAGCGTTGGTTGTATATATTTGGTCAACATCCATTAGTCTTTTCTGGGTATAATTTATAAGCAAATATTTTTTTATCTTATGTAACCATCCTGTGAGCTTTGACTTTGAACTTTGACCTGTGAACTTTGACCTTTGAACTTTAACCTTGAACTTTGACCTGTGAGCTTTGAACTGTGTATGAGTTTGGTCAATATTTATTAATCCCTTCTTAAAGTCATTTAGACCCTTCGTAGACAGTGAATAAAACAATAAAAGCAACAGAAAGTAATGGTTATAATAAAGATACAAATATATAGACAGAGAAGAGAATGGAAACGTGGAAAATAAACGAGAAAACAGAGAGAAAAAAATTATTATATGAAAACTACAATTTTTTTTTCTCGGAGTCCGTCGCAGAGGAAGGACAATGTTTACGAACAATATTACGAAGATAGAAGTTGGTACAATTGTTGTCTATTACAAAACAATTTAGGAAAATGAATAAACTTAATTAGGAGTCGGTACCATGAGGAAGAGAGAGAAGAGAAATATCGCGAAGATTTGTTTGATGTGAAAAATATTGATAAATTCAGTGATGGGACGATCGTATTTGAAAACACCATGCAAATAAAAATAGGAATCTCTTGTTTCTATACCACAAACGAAAATTTTATAGTTGATTTAACGTAGAAAAAATTTAGTTCTGTCTATTTAAACTTTTAATATCAAATATGCGAATAAAAACTCCTATTTTAAGAAATATTGAGACAATGTGAAAAAGACGACAGCTACCTGGAAGAACGAAGAGATAGGAGAGCGGAGATACAGATGGACGAACTTATGGAGGTAATTTTGATGGTCGAAAACGAAATTAATTAATATCAGGTGAGACTCTTTGGCAGAATACTTATAAGGTGTCCTAGAAAAATGTCCCTAAAATAAATTAACGTATACTCATCAACACAAGAGTGAGACGTATTTAGTAACATGTGTTGAGTAGTGTGATAGTACAGGAAGTATTATTGGTGTTTCTTTAGGGAGCAACAGGAAGAGATGTTAATAAGGAAAAGCTGATGAGTTGGAAGGAAATTTTCATGTTTAGTGATGTTGTTGATGTGAAGGATCGCTTAGGTGATAAGGAAGTCAGGATATTATATACACTGAACAGTGAACACTACAATATACAGGTACAGTATATCATCAGCTGAGGTATACTGTATCAGAAGCCTGTACCCATAGTAGGTTATTTATCTGACCCGTGAGACAATATCTTAAATATGCCTTTGATTCTTTCACTAGTGTTTCGAACCGTTTAACTAGCTAATGCATCGTGACATTACTGATCCAATTAGCTATAGTACTGTAACCTAGTAAGCGAGGATATCACACACACACACACACCTCTGATTACAATCTAACTCTCCCTCCACCAAGATATACATGAGTTATGAGCTTGGCAAGGACGCAGTTATTACAATGCAAGGGATGAGAATTGGGGTGGATGGTACATAGAGTGAGAAATATAGGCAGAGGGAACGAACAAAGAATAGATGAGGGGATGGAATTAAACATAAGGGGAGAGTTGAGGGGTGGCACTGTATAGAATCATGTGACTGGTGGAAATCTATTTGGATAGTGGAAATTAGTCGACTGAAACACGCAGAGGGATAGATCTTGTAGTGTGTGTGTGTGTGTGTGTGTGTGTGTGTGTGTGTCTGTCGTGATATGTATGTATGAATATGTATGTGTGAATATGTATGAACGTGTATGAAAGAAAGTAAGCCAAGAATTCACGTAGACCATTTGTCTCTTCACGAACACATCCTACATAGCGTTGGTGTAAGAGCAACCGTAAGATATATCAACATAATTTACTGGCCAGAAGCAAACATCTTCCTACTCCATAAGTTATTGACTTGCTGGAGATATGAAGGAAACCATCAAGATAAGAAATTAGGGGCGATAACAGCAACGGAACGAGCAATCGATGAGGCGGAGATTCGAGACCGGATTCGAACAAATACGGACTCATTTACAAGACCAAAGAGAAGCTATTGAACGCCGCTGTTGCCAAATAGGATCCCGGCCTTCTGAAACGGGCGAACGAGTTGTAATAGGCCTAGAGAAGAGGGGGAATCGGATCCCCTGTAGTGGTTGAAAGAAGATCTGGAACACTTTCTTCGGGATTCGGGTCGCTTATATAACACTGCTTATCGTCCTTGTTTGGTTTTTTCCTTCATTTTGTTTCCGAATTTAGTTAAGCAGAAGTGATTGAAGTGCTTTTATAGTTTATATTAAGGCATTCTTCCGATAAATATCCCTCCAGTGTGGTAATAGAATGAACCTTTCAACACTTGGCACCTTCTGCACGAACGAGTTGAAAACAAAACCCATTTTACTGAGTGTTATCATCAATCAATAGACGATCGGATGTGACCAACAGCTGAACCCTCTCGAGTGTCATGGAGTTTATAGAACAATATATCAGGTGGATTATGTGGCGGATTATGTCACTAAAACACCTTTTTTTTGTGGGTCATTGTTCAAGTCTTAATTTATGTAAAGCCTTTTTTGGTGGGGGTTGGGGGGTGAGGCAGGAGGGAGAGGGTAATTATAATCATTTTCAGGATGATTAATACATTTGCATACCACAAGCCTTCAGTCGGTGCCCTTGTGTTGGGACATAAGTTAAATAACATATGTACCCTCGTGCAATGTAGAAATTACACACTTGGCGTCATGGGTTACCAGCTCATCTACATATTATTATTTATTAGTTACTGTTGCAGTCAATGTAAACAACGATATCGGGAATAACAAAGTGTCGACGCGCCGTTATCGGAGATGATCGGGTGTCGGACAGTGTTGTTCAAGTGGATATATTGTATTACATTTTTATCGGATGAATAGTGAATCCATTTCATAATTTTATATTGTTGGCTTGATCCTCCAGTCACCATACAGCGCCATAATAGTTGTCATGGTGTATTATTGATCTTTGAGGACGACAGCGTCATATTAGTGCATTTGGACCCCAGTCCTGATGGTACAGTCTCATCAAAAAGTTCGTTAACTCTCCCAGCCAGCTATTGCTACACTGCCTGCTTCAGATGTATGAACTTGAGTCTGTTACTTTGAACTTTTAGATTCATTCGTATCGGTTTCATGTTCTGGTTGGTACTGAGACAGTTTCAAACATCTGAAGCAGGCAGTGCAACAATAGCTGGCTGGGAGAGTTAACGAACTTTTGGGTGAGACTGTACAACACACATGAGCTGAACAAAATGCCTCGTTGTAGGAATTTCTCTACACTCTGTTTTTTTTAATTTATACTTATGGCACTGCTATCTATTTGTTTATTTATTTCGTTATTTATTTAGTTATTTAGTTATTTATTGAGTTATTTATTTATTTATTCGTAGCACTTCAATGTCCAGGCACAGTAAACGGCGTAATGAAAATCCCCTGAAAAGCTCTCTCAATATATCATGGTCAGTTCCTGGTCACCTTGATGTCGGGATCTTTCAGCACGCAGGAACATTGATTGGTTTTGTTATATTTTTAAAATAATCAAAACATTGGAGCATTTAAGTGTGACGTAATCCTCCATCCATGTTAAGAATGATAGGTGATAATTCGTCAGACAGAGACGTATAATTCTCTTCCTGGTCACGTTATTTCTCAACCTTCAATGTTATATAAATGGGGAAAAAAGTTCATTCTGTTATTTGGTAACGTCACTGACCTAACAACTTTTACCTTCAGTTCCTCGTGGTAAATAATTTCCCTACAATTACGATAAATGATTCCATTTTACTGTACAAATTATGTTCCTTATCCTCGTTCCGCCACATTAAGCTATTACTGGCAGGAAAAAATCGGTGATAATATTCTAAGGATTTAATCAAACTGGAATAATAAACCACTAATTGTATTTCTTATTCAGTCGATAAAATGAACACATTAGGCACAACAAAGGTTCTGTCTAGATAATGAAATACCTTTTACGTCCTCAATATGAACGTGAGGAAATGTGAAAATGTAATTACTGCTGCTTCACAATAATGACTCAGAAGCGCTGCATTACTACATTTTGGCCATTATATATATATATATATATATATATATATATATATATATATATATATATATATATATATATATATATATATATATATATATATATATATATATATATATATAATGCCGTGAAGGTGTTATACCACATAACAATGTTATAAATCATCAGGTCAAAGTTAAACAGTGGAGGTAACGAGAACATTACACCTGGGAATATATTCACAACAAAACAAATTCTGTTGTTGTGTTGACTTCATTACTCCCAAAACCAGAGAAAGTAATTTATGGGTTTAGTTTTTGTATATCTATCCTGCCAGGTGTCTGCATATTTCCCCCCACCCAATATGGTACATAAAAGACCAACACACATTTTTTCCCACTGTGGGACAACACAATATATATTATTCACTGGTCATTGGAAAATGTACAACCGCTGTATTTTATTTTACACGTATTTTATTGGTGAACATGTCAAGCGATAACGCTAAATATTTGTTGTGTCTTAATAACAGAGGTGAACCTTCAGTTACCTGCAGCCCGTGCCCTTTGTCCTCGTGGCTTTAAAGGTCAAAGTATTAAACTTAATCGGAACTTTCTAGGGGAAAAATTATGTGTTTTACAATGACACAGAAACAAATAAAAGTCAATATTGATGTTATTGGTTAAAGTATATGGATGACACTGGTTATAGAGAATTGTTATTACATTTATGGACTCTGTTATGTAATAGTGTCATCACGTCAATGGAACTACTGTGCACCACACATATAACACAGACTGAACACCCACAAATGACTTACCTTAATCAGAACGGTGTAGACGCCAGAATGATGTTCGTTGCTTGTTTTCAAATATCCCTCTGTCTTCAGCACCACTTTGTTCTTTATTATTCCTTGTATTTCACTTTTTTTTTCACTTTTTATTATCTTTTGCCACAGGTCGAGATACCTGGACTGGGTGTGAGGAGAGGATCTCACCAGGAAAGGTAAGTCACCTACTGAAGGTTATGTTATCAGTCGCTGTACACCCCAACACACCCGGGGGCGCTCCACCCAGGTCTCTGGCCAGGGTTTTGCCCGCGACTGACCTCGCTCAAGTGTTGGTTCATTGAGGTGAATATATCGGGTTTTCTGAATGTAATATTTTAAGGCATGTTCATAAACTTCCTTGAAAGAGAAAATAGAACATTAGGAACTTTGTACATACATTAATCACTAAAGGATTTGTATTTTGTATTTTATCCAATTAGGTTTATTGTCACATTAATATGCGTCGATAATATAGAATCTAAATAAAGTAATAATATCAGCTATTTCACTTTATATACGAGCAACATCATCATTAAAATGGAGAACATAAGTACTTGGTCAGCACCTGGGAGGCCTCACCTTCACCAGGTTGCTGTGACCCACAAGTGAATTTCACGACCCACGTAAATTCACTCCGGGGGAAACCTTTTAATATTAAAGATACCGCATTAACACACACACACACACACACACACACACGATTGAGAAATACATATGTGAATAAAATTGAATAAAATATCAAACTAACATAAAATTATAAAAATATATATAAATAGGATACATACAGTTTATAGCAGAGAGATATATTACACGTTCATCATCAATACATCTATAAACATCACCTTTTCTCGTATATACATTTCTACACGAGTCTGCTATCCCAGGGTCGGAGTAATGGACCACACAATAAAGAACATGACGCACAGATATTTATAATGTTTTCATATATATTCTCGTAAGTGGTTTATTCTTGTATGTAATTTATCGTATGAGTTAGTTCAGTAAGTTGCCTTATATTCTTGTGAGTTGTGTTGTATTATAAGCTAATTTGGGTGTTATTTAGAGCCGTTCTTTAGCCTTCGTTTACTGTACATATTTATCATGAGAGCTTTTTGGGGATCTGAACTCTGGGGTATTAGGCCACAGGGATTGAGAGGTGACCAGTGTGTGGGTAGCGCTGACCAACACGAGTACTCCCTCAGGCCGTGACCTTGGTTGACCTCTGGGTGTTCCTCCATGGGGTATTATTTATGACCTTGCATCACTCTGCGTGCGTGCGTGCAACTCATAAAAATCAAGTTGATTACTGAATTGTTATTAAAATAACGATTAAAATTAAAATGATTTCTAAACAAAATTCCAACGTGTCTCATCATTAGGAAGTAGAGTTGACCAGAATGGTAATATAGACTAAATACACCTGTGCCAGATATAGTAAAAGCCACAGTTGCCAGATAAATCAAAAACCACAGTTACCAGATATATTAAAAGCCACATTTGCCAGATGCCAGGTGTATAAAAAACTACAGTTACCTAATCGAAGCCAGAATGCCATGCAAATAACCAAGACAATATTTTGTACAATAAACAACGTAAAGTCGAATGAATTTATTGACAAAGAAAATACATAACGAGTTTTAGGTGAGTCATCGTTCACTATATACTGGTTTTATAGTAATGAAGAAAGAATCGTTAGTTAGTTTAATATAATTTTGATAATTTAACGAAACATTAACGAGAAACTTTGTAATATTGTAATTTCCGATGGTAATGTCTAGCCCGATTTAGTTTAATATGTTTTTTGCATAGTGATAAAGGAAATACTTTCAATGTATATTTACATTAATGTTATGCATGTGTAGTAATGTTTATGCATAATTAGAGTGATTTTATGCATACTTACAGTGAGGGAAAATATGTATAGTATTTAAAGTAATATGTATAAGTGTAGTGATGAATAACATGTGTAAATGATGACAAGTAATATGTATAGTGATTGAAATTATATGTATATTTAGAGGTAATAATAACACATATATGTATATAATTGATACAAAATGATAATTACGTATTGTGACAGAAGCGACTGATGGTAGAGACAGTAAAGAGATAGATAATGTTATGTAAACTAAATAAACGAGAAGATATACAAATATAGGTTAATTAGTCTAGCTACAGGTAAGATAATTTAAACTCAGGTGTGTAAATGTCAGGTATCGTGGTATCTGAGAAAGGAATGGTAATAAATTTAGATACCAGAATACGGAGATAGGACTTGAGGAGGGAGGAGGAGGAAGAACGAAGAGAGGAGGAGAAAGAGGAGAAGGGAGAGGAGGAGAAGGAAGAGGAGGAGGAGGAAGAGGAGGAGGAGGAGAAAGAGGAGAAGGGAGAGGAGGAAGAGGAGAAAGAGGAGAGGAGGAGGAGGAGGAGGAAGAGGAGAAAAAGAAGATGTCTATAGAAGAAGGGAGAAATGAGGAAGAAGGAGAAAAGAAAAAACAAAGGAAAGGGAAAATGGAATAAAGATGGAACGAAAAGGAAATATATGAAGAAAGAAGGAATATAATTGAAGGAAGAAATAAAGAAGGATATGGAGAGAAAAGAGATATGGAAGGAGGGAAGAAAGGAAGTAATAAAATGAAAGATGAAATAAAATAAATTGTGACTAAGGAAACAAAAATAAAGAAAGAAAAATAACTGAAGCGAAAGAGAGAGATGGAGGGAAGAAAGAAGAAAATTAAGAGGAAGGAAATAAAGATAAAGGGGAAAAAAGGAAGAAAGGAGAGGAAAATAAAAGACAAATAAATTAAATACCAATCAACAAACACTATTTTCATACTGTAGATAAACCTATAATTAAATCACCTTTACTTAGGTAGAACCAACACACAGGTAGACACGGCAACATAACAGTAATCAAATCGCCGCCTCGAGGGTTGATAATACACTGAGCTCGCGGGTCTAACGAAAGCCTTGATATGAGCCAACTCTTACTACTCAAATCCGTAGTTAACTTGGGTTATCATGGGCTCCTGGTGTTTACCTTCTCTTTATTAATGCACCGTTAGAACTGTGTGTATTGAAACGGGTATATATTTACGTTATTCACACATAATGAAGTTGAAAGTACATTTGCTTACGGTATATACAGTGTCGGTAATATCATGTTTGGATAGTTTTAATGAATACCTTTATGTTTGATAACTCTGAGCTTTATACACACAGGTAACAGGTAAAGGTGTAGGTCGTAACGTGTAATAATGCTTCTTATGTTATTTATTGTATGTGTTTACCAGGTGTAGTATTAATAGTATGCGTCGTAAGTTTTACATTTTGTTATACAGTTAATGATGTATATTCAGGTAAGCACGATTATAACGCTGTCGTGTTTACAATATTCATTAAATGTTACATGTGAAATCTTCATTGTTACTCCCTGTCACACTTGCTTGTTAATAACGCTACGGAAAAATAGGAATGAGGGAACGATTTACTTGTGATTAAAGCTTAATGTTTGAGTATGAACATTCACTTTATGTAATGTAGAATGAGTCAAAAGTGTTCGTAATTCAACACTTGTAACATTCTTTTATAACTGGCGGTACAGCTTATACGGTAACTGGCATAAAGGTGTACATTATTAGTGATTGATAAATATACTGAACAGGAGGTGTAAATCACGAGGAAAATCACAATATTATTAGATAAATACCGGAATATATAATGCGTAATGTATATATTGTGTTCATTTTTGGCCTGATATTTTTGTCTTGTCTACTGAATATCTTAAAGCATCAGATATCTCCAATTATCCTATGGTCCTCAATTTGCATATAGACTTTCCCGTTACACACACACACACACACGCGCGCGCAACCAAGAATATATAGGAACCGGTGATATTGTAGGCATTAATTCATATATACACACAGAAAAAATAACTAAGTCTACGGCCAGACCCATTAATTCATATTTCCTTCACAAAAGTTTAAATTAAGAGCGTCCGCCCCATCTCAAGTAGCGAGGTGGAAGAAAGACCAATTTCTTTTACAGCAAGTTGTTGGGCTCTGGGAGAAAGTTGTTGTGTTCGGGATTAAACTGTTTAGATGGGAAGATTTGTTAGGTTCTGTTGAGAGTTGATTTTTTTATTATTGTTGATGTTGTGTGTGGAGTGTGTGTGGAGTGTGTGTGGAGTGTGGAGTGGAGGAAAGTGTTAAAACGTGTGTATGTGTGTTTGGTAATAGTCTTGAGGTGTGTAAGTTACTAAAGATGGTGTTGTTAGCTGGTAAGACAGTGGGGGGTCTGTCTACTGAAGCGGGGTGTTGGGTTTGGCATTCGATTATCAACTTTGCTTGAATTTCCTTCGTGAGTTTGACAGGAAATGATTAAACTTAGTGGGAATTTAGTTGATGAGTCTGACATAACATTATTAATTTTAGCGAAATTTCTCTCGTGGATATAACTTTTATGTCGTAGAATTTAGTAAGTAATAATATTTTTGTAGAGTTGAGCATAAGAGAATGGCGTCTCTGTGTTTGAATTAAATTAAATAGACTCAAATTTTGGTTTGATTTTCGCACAGTATCGAGCCTGGGAGGAAGATGTTGAGTTGAGTAAAGTGAAAAGTTAAAACTGGGGAGAATTTTTGAGGAGTAGGGGTATGATGAGGGCCTGGAGGGGGGGAGGGCGAGTAACTAGAGCTTACAAAATATTCCCGGGTATTAGAGAATGTTTCTAAGATTCTTCCCAGTTAATTGGGTCCTCGGAAGGTAACTTTTTTGAGAGGAAGGGAAGAACTTGGTCTTATATTTGATATTAATATTACAATGGAGAAGATATAGCGAACTTATCATCCATTTACCCATTTTTTTTTTTTTGTGTAGTAAGGCATTATCTGAGTTGCGTCTCTTACTAACATGGAAATATCACTAAATAACTATACTCAGGTGGATATAGACGATGATAACGCTAGCTGATAAGATTAGGTAACTTTGGGGACTTGAAGTTTATATTCAAATTTGTATTCGGTGTTCTGGCTGTTGAGATGTTCTGTTGGCGGTGGACAAACAAGGCTGGGTCACAAGGCTGGGTCACAAGGCTGGGTCACAAGGCTGGGTCACAAGGCTGGGTCACTAGGCTGGGTCACTAGGCTGGGTCACAAGGCTGGGTCACAAGGCTGGGTCACAAGGCTAGGTCACAAGTCTGGGTCACCACAGATACAAGATAGAATATATCTTTTGGACATGAAGAAAAATTACTGTGTTAAATAATGTTGTAATGATAAAGAGATAACCTGTAGAGTTTTAGTAAGACAGCGGAGTTGATTATTTAAATATCGTTAATTTTAAGGAAGTCGCTCGATTTTGCTAATTAATTCTCTATTTTAGTGACATAACGTCTTACAGCTGAATTCTCAAATATTCCTAAGTCAAAAAATTCCCCTTATCTTATGATGTAACAACACGGCAAATTGACGCAGGTAACCTAGAGAGTAAACTAGACTTGGAGATTACACTGAGGCCCTGAGATTCGCTACTGTGGGTTAACTCTCTCTCTCTCTCTCTCTCTCTCTCTCTCTCTCTCTCTCTCTCTCTCTCTCTCTCTCTCTCTCATCGCCAGGTCCCGGGAAGAAATTAACTCGCGCATCTGTGAGAATCCAACCGCTGCTCTGGACGTAAGTTGTAAACGGAATTAACAAGAATATTTTGATGTCTGAGGGAGAGAGATGGTGAACGTCCCTGAATACTGAGAGATGTTATGGTGAATTGTGGTGGTATTTAGGTTAGGGAATTTGTATGTTTGGAAGAGAGAAACACACACACACACACACATGTATATCCAGTGAGGTTTGGCAGATTATGACTGAGTTTTATCAGTTGAGTCTTAGTGTTGATGAGTTAGTGGTGAGTATTGTGGACAAGTTGACCCAAATAGTGTTGGTGAGTGAGTGAGTGAGTGAGTGACGTAAAACGTTCACAAAACTCTAATAATCTCGTGGCAGAACAAATCGTGTACCTTTAATTAATGAAGGTTAACGAAGGCGAGGATGGCGGTGTTAGTTTTGTTTAATGAAGTAGACCAGAACTGTTAGGTCTTGCCCCCACCACAGTGTGTTACGGCTCAGTGACGTCATATAATTATATACTTTATCCAGTTATCTTTGTGTGTTATATTGATGAATACATATCTATATATTTACATTTTATCTGTATATAAATAGATAGATATAAAAATAAATAACGTGGGGGAAAAATATACGTAAATAGAGTTTAAACAAGTAAGTGAAGACATTACCCACTGACACACAAACACACTGTTGACCCAGCCACCGGCCAGCTAGCTAGGGAGGATCTTGAACCCGCGTCTTATTATGTGTGAATCCCGGGGGGCACGAGGCAGCACAGTGGCGGGTCGTGAGGGGGCGAGACACACACACTTCTCCTAATTGTCTCGTCCTAACCACATCAATCCAATTTGGAAATCACTGTATCAACGAAGAGACGTGTGTGTGTGTGTGTGTGTGTCCGGCGGTGCTGCTGCGAGTCTGTCCACCGTGTTTTGGGAGTGTTTGACGGTGGTGTTGGTGGTTCGCGGTGGATTATAAAGTCGTCTCTGTGTTTGTTTTCCCTTAAGAACTGCTTGGCGAGCCACAGAACACAATGAAACAGGGAGAGGCAGTCCTGGATTACTGGGCGCTAACCTTCTTCACACGTACACACTTCTCCTTCACGCCGGATAAACTCACACCGGCCCTGTTGGTTTCGTCCTTGGCTTACTAGACCTATCACTGCCCTCCTGGTGGCGTTACGGCCAACACAAGTATTACCTGAGCAGTGGCCGGCTACTCCCGTGTAAGGTTACCTCGCGACGACCGCGGCACACTCCCTCTCTCACTGCCCGACTAATACTGACCTCCCTCCCCTGCGCCAAACCGGAGTCCGCTGGGAGATGCCGGGTTGCCAGTTGTTCGATACTGCTGGCGAGACTAGGTCAGATTTTAAGGAAATAAAGAGACTGTTGTCGGATATTTTATCGTTGCTTTTCTTTGATGTTGTAATGAGTCTATATTTTTCCTGTGTGTGCGTGAAGTCGTAGCTAATTGTATTTATTGTGGTGTGATTCATGAGCAAAGGTTAAAGGCGATTGTTTTTTGCATTTTGTTGAGGTTGTTGAATAGGGAACTGTTTTTTGCGTTACGTGTGTGTTGTTTCCCGCTGGTCCAATGGTAATGTTGACGTAAAGAATAATATTAATTATATGGAATGAGCAGTGAAATGGCTGTCAGGTATTTTAGGTGATATATTACCTGTTGACACTGACCTGATGACTTTCATTAGAACTACATAAACACGCGATATATATTTAGGGATTATTTAAAATAGCGAAAAATTTTATATGTGGTGTTGTTGTTGTTGTTGTTGTTGTACAGTAAAGCAGAACAATATATTGGGGGGATCTTGTAGATATTACAGTACAAACTGCATATGAATAAAATAATTACTCACACAATCAAACAACCTGAACCTAACCTAACCTAACCTAACCTAACAGTACTGTATAAACAAACCAATAAATCCCTCTGGTATTTTTTTTTTAATTGTGTTGTAAGAACAAATGGAATGATTATCCCAAAAAAGTGTACGTTATTTATTTATTTATTTATTTATTTATCATTTATTTGTAAGCTGGAACATTATAATAGCAATGTGTTTGTGTTGAGAGCTTATACCTGCACCGGTGTATAGTTCATTAGTTAACGAGAACCCAAATTACTTCTATCTCTCACCTTAAGACCAAATAATATGACACACATCTATGCATAAAGGTTTACCACAAGGAATGCCTAATCAGTATTCATCAATGTTGTATAATTGTATAATAAATCAAAGGGGAATATGATAATGTTGTGTATTATGATAATTATTTGTGTATGTTTCATGGTGGGGTGAACTCAGGTGACAGCCGGTTAACTCACAGAATATTAAAACAATTAATTAAATTATTATAGTTTCTCAATATGTAACTTACCTTACCTTACGACAGCAGTGTGGTGGAGTCTATGAAGGTTAGGTTAGGTTAGGTTAGGTTAGGTTAGGTTAGAATAGAATGTTTAAAGTTTGGTTAGGTTTGGCTAATTAAGGTTAGGTCAGGTTAGGTTAGGGTACTTATGGTTAGGTTAGGTTATATAATATTTAGTGGAATTGGTCAGGTATTAAGTACACATACAAACACACCTGGTCCTCATTAATCCTCCATTTTGGACAGGTAAAGGTACAGTACAATGACGAACTAAAACCCTGACATTAAAACAACACATAAAACGCCCCTCATTTTCAGCCTTAAAACAAAAAAACCTAACACAATAACACAATCGTTTGAACTATGTTATTTAAATGTTTTGAATAATATTATACATGAAAATAAACTCGATGAATAACTTACCAAAGGAGATTTTTATTTTTGTTTTCCATTATCAGTTCAGCCGTAAAAATGAGCCACTGCACCACTCTATATTATTGAGATTAAATTGATACATATCTTTTTGTTTCATTCTGTACATGTATATATATTCACATGACTCAGCTGGAATATCCATTGATGTTATGACTTTCAAATTCGACAGACAAAAATTGGTATGCATTTCTATTTGGGATTTGACCGTAAGTAATGCTATCACACAGTATTATTTGAGGGAGGGAGGGAGGGAGGGAGGGAGGGAGGGAGGGAAGGAAGAAGGGGTCAGGTATGTTGTAACTGTGACGGATTCCTTGTATGACATTCCTGTGTTGTGAATTTTTAACATGTGGACATTTTTAATCCACAAGTGTGACGCAAAGGTATAATCCACAAATGTGACGCAACGATATAATCCACAAGTGTGACGCAAGTTTATAATCTTCGTGTGACGCAAAGATATAATACTCGTGTGACGCAACAGAATGACTCATAAATGTGACACAGCTATATGCTTTAAAACAAAACATCAATGAGTGTCATCCAAAACATCACAAAACTGTTTATTTACCGGATTAAAGTCTTGTCACAGTCAGCGTAATAAAAACTACATTTAGATTATTACGGATTAAACGAACTTAATATGTGTTCTGTATTACAAAGTTAATATACGCTACTGAATTTACTGAAGGTTTCGATAGATCAATAATGAATGGTGTTCCAGGGAGCTAAAATTGACTTAATTCGCCCGCTGGAAGTCCTCAGTTGAAGCCTGGAATTTGATTTTAAGATTTAGGAGGCAGTTCTTTGAGGCTTTTGCGAATGACCTTTTACCCTATTACCTTTGTGACCTTTGACCTTGTTATGTGTGATTCTGTGACCTCTGACCCTGTTATCTTTGACTCTGTGACCTCTAACCCTGTTATCTTTGACTCTGTGACCTCTGACCCTGTTATTTTTGTCTCTGTGACCTCTGACCCTGTTATCTTTGACTCTGTGACCTCTGACCCTGTTATCTTTGTCTCTGTAACCTCTGACCCTGTTATCTTTGACTCTGTGACCTCAGACCCTGTTATCTTTGTCTCTGTAACCTCTGACCCTGTTACCTTTGGCTATGTGACTTTTGACCCCATGATCTCTGACCCCGTGACATTTGACCCCGTTACCTTTGACCCTGTGACCATTCCTGTGACCTAAATTGACCTTACAATAGAAAACTTCTCGAGCAGACACTTAAAAGACCAGTATGATAACAAGAGTTTTTGGAAGTTAATGGTGGTAATTTTCCTCGTTTTAAATGTGTTATCTTTCCGCCTTGATGATGATGATGATGATGATGATGAATCTAAATTAAAGTGATGTGAGGAACCGTAAGACACATTCAGAGAAAAAAATATTCAACTCTTATGACAAAATTGGCGGTGAACCATTTTATTATTTGGGGGCAAATTTTGAGACAGACAGACAGACAATCCGACAGTTATTACAGACAAGGTAGTTTAACAGTTAACCATTACCCACAAACAGACAATACGAAAGACAGGACAGACACCGTTTAACAGTCAGTCATTACACACAGACAGGAGACAGTAAAGAACCGTCATCAACATAAGAGGGGAAGGAGAGGCCTGGCAGACTCTGAGTGACTCTTAATGACCTTCAGTGACCTAGAATGATTCCTAATGACCTTGAATTGTTTTCATTTGGCCTGAGTAAATCCCGAATGAACCCAAGTGAACCCAGAATGACCCTCACTAGTACTAAGTTCTTCTAAATGAATCAGAAATGAACCCAAATGAACCCATAATATCAGCAAGTTCGCCTAAATGAATCCCAAATGAACCCAAATGAACCCAGAATGACCACACTAGTGCCATCACCACCAGACTAGTGCCATCATCACCAGACTAGTGCCATCATCAATACAGACTAGCGCCATCACCACCAGACTAGTGCCATCACCACCACACTAATGCCATCACAATTCACAGACTAGTGCCATCAATATCACACTAGTGCCATCATCACCAGACTAGTGCCATCATCACCAGATTCAGTGCCATCACCACCAGACTAGTGTGCCACTTCATCACCTGCATTCAGCGCCATCATCACTCAGACAAGTGCCATCACCACTGCACTATGCCATCACCACCAGACTAGTGCCACCCACCACCAACATCAGTCTCAATTTATCGTTCAAATGCCAATGCAACACCACTGAGGATCTTATGAGGTGCCTGATGATACATGGAAGTTAAGTGCCAGAGAGCAGCGACTTGCCTATGACAGAGAGGGCTCAGCACACACCATCTGCCCTCTTATTTCTATGAGTTAAACCCTGACTGTTTATGATTTCGTCTACGTGATTTTGTAGAGCAGTGTGGTAGGTTAGGTTCAGTTGTTTATCTACGTTTGTCTTTTCTTTCTTTCTTTCTTTCTTTTTTCTTTCTTCTTTCTTTTCTTTTCTTTCTTTTCTATCTTTCATTCTTCACTATTTTATCTTTCATCTTTTCTGTCGTTTTCTCTTTTTTCACTTTTCTTTCTCTACTCTGTGTGTGTCTCTCTCTCTCTCTCTCTCTCTCTCTCTCTCTCTCTCTCTCTCTCTCTCACACACACACACACACACACACAAACACTCCGGAAAGGTTAAACAGGAAGGTAAGACATACATGGGTGTGGACTTTTACACTGACCTGACCTTGACCCATTAACCTGGTAGGAAACGTAGAATTATATATATTTTTTTCTAGCACTGAATTGTTGATCAAACGGTCTCTGAGGGGAAGACTTGTGTGTAGCCTTTGATGCTTTTTTGTTTTATTTTGTTGTTCCGGTCAGGCTTCACCTTTCGTTGTTGAAGTGTCGTACAGGTGCGAAGTGTCTGGTTAAGTTTGTTGTTTTTTTATACTCAGGTGAGGTGAGAGTAATCAACAAGGGTTTGGTCAGGTGTAGGATGGGGTTAGATAAAGGGGGGGTATTAAGTATTAATTGTCTGTCTGTGTCTCCCTGTGTGTCTGTCTACATAAAGAGGTAGGTAAAGCCTGTCTATAGGTACTGTCTATCTCTCCATCTAGGCACTGTCTATCTCCCTGTCCTTCTAGATAAAAGAGGTGGACACCGTCTATCTGTCTGTCTATCGCCGTCTCCCTTTTAATACGCAACCTTACTCACTCAAGGTAAAGGATCACTTTAATTAATATAGGTATTTCTACAGCTTATATAGCCATTCACTGTCCTGTAGGTCACTGGAGATCACTGTAGTCCAATGCTCAGGATCCTTGGCAGCTTATTCAGTGCCTTCAACAGTGCCACCATCAGTGCCTTCAACAGTGCCACTACCAGCGATATATAACCATGCAGGTGCCAATACATTAATATTTTACGATCGCCTCTGAATAAACAATGGCCAGGCCAGCACGTGAGTCTAGGTGTGGCAACATATGATGGGTAGATAAATATGTGTACCTCTGTTTGGGTCTTTAAAGTTGACCTGTGCCACCTTTAGCACCTGTGTCACCTTTAGCACCTGTGTCACCTATAGCACCTGTGTCACCTTTAGCACCTGTGTCACCTATAGCACCTGTGTCACCTTTAGCACCTGTGTCACCTTTAGCACCTGTGTCACCTATACCACCTGTGTCATCTATACCACCTGTGTCACCTATACCACCTGTGTCCTGTGTCACCTATACCACCTGTGTCCTGTGTCACCTTTAGCACCTGTGTCACCTTTAGCACCTCTCCTCTCCTTATCGTGAGTAATTTATCCCCTAAAATTCGTGTCACTCTCATCTAAGGTAAGACTGCTCTCACCTTCATCATCTTCTCCCGCCACTCTCACTGTTGTCCAGCCCTGTACTCTGACCCGGCATTAAAACCCCATCACTTGTAGCGTCATCACCATCACTCTCCCCCTTATCTCTCCAATAGTTAACGATTTCCCTCCTCTATATATATCGTTGTTGATGACGTGAATGTAAAGAGTTTTTAAGACGTTTTCTGGTGTGTGTTTTTATTATGGTGATAGACGGTGTATGACTCTTATTTAGTGGCATTGGTAAGGTTATATTACATTAACAATCTGAGGGAGTTATTTTATGGAAGGAATATTGAAATGTTTATCCATTAATGTGTAAATACTCGAATGTCTAAATTGTTGAGATGTTTTATTTTATGTTTTATGGTTTAATTAATATAATATTTTGGTTGGTATGCTAGGTCAGTCTGTGGATGGTGATAGATATCCATTAAGATCGTCAAAAAGTTAACATTGATTCGATTTGTACGTGCATAGACAGTGTAGGTATACAGAATGCAGGTATACAGTGTACGTAGACAATGCACATAGATTCCAAACGGTGTACATAAGCAGTACATATATACAAACAATGTGTGTAAAGAAATGGTTTGTATTATTCCAAGAAAGTTGTTGGTCCTAAACTGGTGACGAAGGAACACTCGGGCCAGGAAGGAACAGAACTGACCACGAGATTATTTATCGGGTTCATTGTTGAGGACCTGCTGGCCTGTAACGATTTACTTCCTGGCACTTGACCTGTAACGATTTATTTCCTGGTTGTTGAGTTGTAAGGAACCTGAGCTCTGGTGGACGACTGAGGCTGCCTGGTTGAATAACTGATCCGGGTCCCGTGTTCAGCCTTGACTGTGTACACGACTGGTTGGGTTGAGTCCTACCTTAAATATTCTTTCACTCTTCTCTCTCTTGGTTCATTCTACTTGGTGTACTGACTCACTAATTAATGGAATTCTCGATCTACTGTTGGAGGTGAAGAGGATTGTTGTCACTATACCGGGGTTCGTGTGTGTGTTAGGGCAGGTGGTGGTGATGTGGTCTCGAGGCTGCCTGCCGCTGTACCTCTCGTCTGACACACTCTGAAAGGTAAAAGTGTCCAGCTGTATAACACCAACCCTATTTGTGTTGCAATAATTTGTATACCAAAACTGCCTCAATTTGAATACTGATATCCTGTCAGCAGCAAGCGGCGTGTGGGAGGCTTAAATACTGATGGTGTATATATATATACATATCTCATATATACCATACATATCCGTATGATAAAATGATTTAACTACGTTGTAAAAATATTCCTGTAAACAAGTGTGTGTGTACTGTGCTGTATGTGTGCGCTCACTATACTGTGCCCGAGGACTGGTTACTGCTGAGTCTCGCTCCGTTAATTAAGAAACTGGCCACCTTGCACTTACTGTCTGGGTTGATGCCTCGTTACAGTGGCGTGTGACCTGACCTCACCTCACCTCACCTCACCTGACCAATCACCATTTATCAGAACTGACTTTAAGGCATGAGCAATGTGTCGCCGTGCATGTTGAGAATGAGACATAGAAAGGAATAGATAATAAGAGATGAAGGTGTGGACTGGAGAGTGGAATATACAAGTGGAGGAGGAGGAGGTGGATAATGTTGAAAAGTAAACAGTGGAATGGAGGCTTCGGAATAAAAGTGGAGGTGAATAATGTGGAGTTGTGTGGCAATGGTGTGGAGAGTTGTCCTGGAGGGGGGGAGGGGGGGTTGTATACAGGGAGGTGAAGACGATGAGAAGAAGCAATGCATAGAGGAAGTGGAAGAGTAGTAAAGAAGAGTGATGATTGTGGAGGTGACATACGAAAGAGTGAGGAGGAAGGTGGATGAGGATGGTGGATGAGGATGGGGAGAGGTGGAGCTGTGGATGTTACGCTGCTGTTGGAAAGTCTTGTTGTATCCGTCTGTCCTCTGGGAGAATTATGCAATGAGATTTCCTTCTTTTTGTTACGCCATATGTTACAGGTATGAGTATTGGCCTTGTGTGTGTGTACGCGTATATAGGTGTATCCGTGTATGTGTGTGTGTGTTGGTGTCTGTGTGTACTGCCCTATGATGAGGAAATCGTACCTTATCTTTTTTTTTTTCTTACAGTTTATCAAACATTGTAACCAGATAACAGACACATCTAGCTTGAGGGAACAAAATAACTGCCACATTTCTTCCCCTTCCCCATCACCCCCATCATCACCCCCACCACCCCACCATCATCACCCCACCATCACCCCACCATCACCACACCCCACCATCATCATCACCCCCACCATCATCACCCCACCATCATCACCCCACCATCACCCCACCACCACACCACCCCACCATCATCACCCCACCATCATCACCCCCACCATCACCCCCCATCACACACCCCACCATCATCACCCCCACCATTCACCACCCCACCATCATCACCCCACCACATCACCCCCACCATCATCATTCCCCACCATCATCACCCCACCATCACCCCACCATCATCACCCCCACCATCACCCCCACCATCATCACCCCCACCATCAACACCATCATCACCCCCATCATCACCCCCCACCATCACCCCACCATCATCAACACCCCACCATCACCCCACCATCATCACCCCCACCATCACCCCCACACCATCATCACCCCCACCATCACTCCCCACCATCATCACTCCCACCATCTCATCATATCCCCCACCATCAATTCTCACCATCACCCCACCATCACCCCCACCATCACCCCCACCATCACCACTCCCCTCCTGCTTAAAAAAAATCCAAATTAAGCGAAGTTTGTGCCCAAGAACTTGAAATTCAATTCCCTAAGTTTGACCTGGACAAAGCGACCACAGGTTAGTGAGATAACTTCATAAATAAACTTGTTGACATGTACCTCTACCAGTTTACTTGACACAAAACAACGTGAGAGCGAACAGGACAGAACAGATCTCTTCACATGACTGTCTTCAACTCGAGAGACAAGGCTGATCCTTTCTCAAATACAACTTTGTTTTATAAATTTATGAGTGGTGATCTCTGGCAACAGTTGGTTCAGGTTCCTCCAGCTGTGTGATCCAGGTCGATTTCTGTTTCCAGTTCCTTGATTAAGTTTCCTGCACCGATAGATTGTAATTAGGTGAAGGTTTATTATTGGAACGACAGAAGTACTAACATTTTTTCCAGACTTTTATCCACTTCTGATAAATATGATTAAGTATAGAAGATTAAATAACCATTATACTTTATCTTCATTTACTTAATGGAATGAAATAAATCCTAATTAATTATATTTTTATTATATTTTCTTTCTTCTCCAGCTTAATATTTTGGACATATTAAATACCAACGATATATTTACTCGCAAACACGTCTCTGATACCTAGAGTGGCAGTTTTCCTCCTCTGTTAACATAAACTTCTTTTAATAGTGTGTGTGTGCGTGTGTGTGTGTGTGTGTGTGTGTGTGTGTGTGTGTGTGTGTGTGTGTGTGCGTGTGCGTGTGTGTGTGTGTGTGTGCCAGCAGACGCAGTTACTACACAGTGCTTATTTTTTTCCCCTTTGCAAAGTTTCCCTATCAACAACTTGTACAACATGGCGATACTTTTCCCCGGGAGGACTGCAGACCAGAAGCTCTCCTCAGTAACGAGTAAATCCAACTACAAGTTTTATTAACCAAGAAAAATGTTGAACACTGAGCGGGGAGGAGAGAGTCATTCAGGAGTTTGAGATGGCTGTTACAAAGGTCATTTCTCTTTGCTATGCGGCCATGTTTTCATCATCATCATCATCATAATCATCATCATCATCATCGCTCGAGTATATTTCACCCTCACTGCACTCCTTACTGTAATGTTGTACCTGGAAGAACAATCGTTTAGTTTGGGACAATTTTCTCCTTCAAGATTCATTTATTGACAACATTAATGTTTAAATTTTTGTATTGGTGATATTAAGTTATTTTATATATTTACATCGCATATTTTTATCACATTGTATGCCTTACCAGTGTATCTTATATGAAAAGGCACCACTTCCTTCACTCACACAGGCCACTACTGAGTATCACACCACTAAAGCTCTTGCCATCACCTGGACAGCCATACCAGTGCAAATTTTTTCTGCTCACTACACACTGTCCGCTATGGGAACCTGTCCGATCCCACCCTATACACACTAAGCATAGTTTCTCTCTCTCCACATTTTGTCCTGCATATATACAGTAATGGTCTACCTGTGCTGCCTTATTCTTACTGTGTTGTCTTTTTTTTTAAC
>NW_024747861.1:340000-360000 GCF_018991925.1 Homarus americanus | reverse complement strand
AATTTTTCTTCTCCTTAGATTACGGCGTCCACACACACACACATACACACAGCATTCAGTAGTTTCTGTTTACACTCCAGAGATTTTAAACCTACCAGCCTTTTATTTGATCATCTTATACGATTTTACTCAATAACAGAGGCACCTTATTATAATCATCAGCATCCAGTCTATATGAAATACTCTGATCTCACCTCCACTTAAAATAATAACAAAAAATCACAATCTTCATCTTTATAATCGTAAATATATTCCCAGTCGCATCAGGTCCAAAACACCGCCAGTAACAGCCACACATGAACTGGTGCAGTGTTATGTGTGTGCCATAACAAGTGGTGGTGATGGTGGTGGCGGTGGGCATATTACCGAGGCGGGATCAGCGGACGGGCTGGCTGGCGGGTGGGTCGGGCTCACAACTGGCCCCAACTTACAAGCACAGCATCTTGAATATTAATACTGGCCTCCCTGACGTATACCTAATCCATAGTGCAATATCAGTAGCCTCGTATATCATGTTGCTGAGGGTTATTAATGAGGTTAATATATGGAGAGAGGCAGGAAGAGCCTTGCATGATTATATTATTAACTTAATATTAAAGGTGTGACGTAATACACTGCTGGATAATGAAAACAAACGATCCTCAGTTCAGGTTTTAATATTCTCGGTATGGTAATTTTGAAGCAAGTGTTGTAGTAAATTTTGTGTAAAGTGACTTTGACTACAGTTTAATGAACGATAATTTGTCTGAAGGCAGAAGAGCAGCGTAAATATGAACACACTGCAGGCAAATTGACAGTGAAAATAACAGGAGCTTCTTTAATATTATATATGATGAAACTACCGGTATTATGACAGTCATACGAGGCATGTTGTTTTATTTTATTTATTTACTGTCAACGATATGTCTTTCTCTGTCTGCCTCTCTGTCTTTTACGGAAATGCCAACACTCGCCTTGCTGTCTACAGTATACTTACCTTCTGTTATAAGTAAATCAATCGTAATTATTTTGTTTGTAACTCTCGTCTCTTCCATCACTGTGACATTACCAGGCAGAACATTACTCCTACAGGCAACTAACTAACTCTACGTCAACAAGGAGGAGAGACAATTTATTTACATTTTAAAAGTCGTCAAAACATCAACAGGGAAACGTTGGAATACTTTTTGCCTGGAGTAAATTAAGTACATTTATTCCCCCCGAGTCTTTTTTCCCCCATAATGCACCAAAGACACAGAGTCGAGCTGAGCTTAATGTATATATAAGCCGTTTCATTAAGTCTTATTTATCTTTCATCTTTATTTACCTATGACATATTAAACAAAATTATACAACATTTTTATTCATATTTTTTTTTAGTTGGCATCTAGTAGTAACCAGAGACTATTATTATTTAACACAATAATTATATAAATCATTTGAATTATATGGCTCTGAAGGTGTTAAAAGGCTTATCTTGTTTTATATAAGATAATAATGAACGAGATATCTTTAATAAACTTGACATATAGTTCACGATGATAGCAATTTTAGTCTTTCATAAAATTAATTCTAAATCGTGAAATATATCTTAGTGTATCGTCTGACGTGATAAAGAATATTTTTAATCTATCTCTTCTCTTTTGGTGGATTAAGTGACGTCAGTATTATCATCATCATCGTTAATCTGGTGTTAGTGATGCTTTTGATTATCATTACTGTCATTATTATATTCATTGTTGTGATTGGATTGCTGTTATCATTAATTTTGGTATGTTAATTACTGCAGTGTGTATTTACTATTATTGTCAACTTGTGTGTTGGACTGTCATCATCATCATCATCATTATTATTATCATGTTATTGTCACCACTGTCATCATCATCATCATCATCATAATCATCATCTTCATTATCATTTTCATCATCATAATCATTACGTACATCATTATCATCATTATCGTCACTGTCCACATCATCATCATCATCCTTGTATCCACATTATACGTCATCATCACCATGTGAGAGCTAGGAACATGAAGCTGTTTGGAGGTGAAGGGAACCAGTCAGCTGGGAGTATTGCTGTGTGCAGGTATGTCAGAGTTAATGAGGGAGGCGCCAGGTAATACACCGCAGGTGGTGAAGGAACTGAGAGATGGATTTACAGAACAAAACATTATATACACAACATAAACTATTAAGATTTGTGTTATGTTTAATATTGATTTATTGTAAAAATGTTTGTTTAAAAGAAGTTAAAAATCTTATTAATGATACATTTTATTTTTGTATTGGAAAGGAAGTCACATTGGGTTGGTGCTGAAAACTGTGTATAGGCTATAATGTGTACAGCTGGATACAGTTACTAACACACACACACATGAATGTATGTATGTATATATATTATTTGGTAGTCTTGGTAATCTTTAAACCACTTATTTGTTAACATTCAGGTTGAGAATAAATAAATATTGTAAAAAAAGAACAATGAAAAATTCAGAAGTGACTTTGTAACATTTAACTAAGTCGAGATGATTATACCAATACTAACATACGTGTTTCAATAAATACAGGTGTAAAAGAATTTGATGATAACAATGTTTAAATATACTTTCTCAACCGGTAGACTGAGATAACCTTTATATTGACCTGGGATAAAAACAAACATGGCGGTGTATCGTTGAGTCTCCTATCTGTTTACATCTGTCTCAATACAGTGATCAGTGGCTCAGGGGACCTTGTATTATTGCCTCCTGCCAACTCGTCGCGGTCTACCCCATATATATTTTATCTGTCAGCAAGAAAAGTTTATGGTATCCAATAAAATTTACCTCCATATAAAGAAATATTGCTGATATAGGCTTTTCCCTCCGTCATTCTTCCTTTGAGTGGCGAAAATTTGGAGAGGGATTTTTTTTAGGGGAATAGTTGAAAAAAAAAAAATCCCTGACCTTACCGAGACATTGTAACCATTTTGAACCTTGTGTAGATTAGCCTTGTTATAGAGACTGTCTTTTCTTCTCACTTTAGGGTTATTCTGACTTCGTAGTTTTTGTCGTCGTTGTCGTGGTTGGGGTGAAATTAGTTATTTATATTTCTAAACGCCATTAATTTCTATATAATATTGATGTTCTATAAATTCTAACTCTAGTTTATCTCTTTCTAGGTAAGTGTTATCTAGCCGTCAAGGTCCTGTCGTGTTGGTATGTATTTGTTATGTTAATTTACTATTTGTATTAATATTTTGTTATTGGTATTGATGATGTTATTGATGATGTTATTGATGGTCTTATTGATGGTCGTATTGATGATGTTATTGATGATGTTGATGTTATTTGTGATGTTATTGATGATGTTGATGTTATTTATGATGTTATTGATGAGGTTATTGATGTTATTGATGGTCTTATTGATGATGTTATTGATGATGTTGATGTTATTTATGATGTTATTGATGATGTTATTGATGGCACTGAGCGATAGGGTTTCCTTTTATGGCATCGAGCGTCAGGCGGTGTTAGCAATCATGGGGCGATGTACCTGGTGACAGTGGGGGTTAACGAGGTGTAATCAGCGGTGATAAATGACCAGGTATCGTATTATATAGCGCAAGACCATAGTGGTTAATGATACGTTTACCTATGACGTCACATATTGATATCAGCCAATGGTGTGTTTACTGATGATGTCACATTATAGTATCAGCCAGTGGTGTGTTTACTGATGATGTCACATTATAGTATCAGCCAGTGGTGTGTTTACTGATGATGTCACATTATAGTATCAGCCAGTGGTGTGTTTACTGATGATGTCACATTATAGTATCAGCTAATGGTACGTTTTTTGGATGACGTCACATTATGGTATCAAACGTTGGTGTGTCCTGGCATTTATTACAGGACGAGTATTAGACGAGGGTTTGTGTTTGTTTGTGTGTGTGTGTGTGTGTGTGTGTGTGTCTGTCTGTGTGTGCGTGTGCGTGTTCGTGTGCGTGTTGTCATACTGTGCCAGGCTGGACTACCTGGAAGAATGAGGAAGCCCCCGTGACCTTGTTCATCCTAGATAAAACTGAGACCCATCGTATCTTTGTCCAACCTAGATAAAACAATAAGAGATCCATCGTGTCTTTGTCCATCCTAGATAAAACATCTCCCCGGCGGCAGGTCTTGGTAACGTGAGGGAGGGCAGTAACGTGGCGCAGATAATGAGGAGGTCGCGCGTCGCTTAATTAAGTGGTAATTGGGGGGAGACACAGTGAAGGGCGACCTTTGTTGTGGCCGCCGCTCACGCTCCACCATACATACAAGGACGAGGAGGAGGGCGAGGGCAAGTGTGAGAGTGAAGTCGAGTGTGAAGTGTACAAGGAAGGGTGTAGTGTTATATGGTGAAGACTATATAACTGATGTGTATATATAATTTAGTTGTAAAGTGTAATAATAATAATAATAATAATAATAATAATAATAAAAATAATAATAATAATAAAAATAAAAATAATAATAATAATAATAATAATAATAATAATAATAATAATAATAATAATAATAATAATAATAAAAATAATAATAATAATAATAATAATAATAATAATAATAATAATAATAATAATAATAATAATGATAATGATAATAATAATAATAATAATAATAATAATAATAATAATAAAGTAAATAGTACCGTCAGCATTTCTTTCCTATCAACTAATTAACAGATATACCAACAAAACTTAAACCAATCTATACGAGTCATTTAAGTTTGAACTACTTACTAAGAACATAATACCCCAACCAAAAATCTTTAAATAATTATAGTTACCTTTTCCCACTTAAAACAAATATAATAATATAACTTAAATAACTAACTCTCCCTTATTAACTCAGCAGGGTATAGTGTAATATGGGAATAAGTTACATTATACTCCTATTTTATGGTCATTTCATTTACTATTAGTCGAAAATTATTTGTGGAAATTACTTCATTAATCACAAGGTTTTAAAGTTGTTTTTATTGACTATTCGCACTGTTGGTTCACTCTCCCGGACTAAAGGGTCGAATTTATGCAATCTTGTGGTATAACACTGTCTGTCTGTCTGTCTGTCTGTCTGTCTGTCTGTCTACATGTCCTGTTATTTACGCTTTATTCATCTGTTATTTTCCTGTTTCCTCATCTGTTATTTACTTGTTCTTCATCTGTTATTTACTCTTTCTTCCTTTGTTATTTACGTGTTATTTGACTGTTATTTACGTGTTCTTCATATGTTATTTATGTGTTCTTCCTCTGTTATTTACTTGTTCTGTATCTGTTATTCACCTGTTGTTCATTATTTTCTTTTCTCCCTTCCCACGTCTTCCTCACCTGTGCCCCATCTCTAAACTGTCCCCCGGGTTATACATCCTAAGCCAAGCCTTTCATTTTCCTCAGTTCACTCAAATATGTCTCTCATTTCCTCCTCATATTTTCCCTCGCTGCTTCTTCTTCTTCTTCTTCTCTATTCATCATTTATTTTCCTTATCTCTTCTTTATCTTGTTCTTTTTTCTCTCACTTGTGTTTATTTCATTTTTTTCATTTTGTCGTCATCTTCTTCTTCGTTATTTTTTCATTCTCTCTCTCTCTCTCTCTCTCTCTCTCTCTCTCTCTCTCTCTCTCTCTCTCTCTCTCTCTCTCTCTCTCTCTCTCTCTCCTGGGTAAGTCTCATAACAAAGGTCTCTCTATTAATCCCTCATATTTCTCATTTCATTTCTCATATGGCCTTAACGTCTAACCTACCACCCACACGTTTCCTACCTCCCACCTCACATATTTCTCACTCACCATAACCACAACAGCAACAACAATCACCACCAACAACAACCACCACAACCATCACCACAACAATAACAACCACCACAACCCTCACCACACCAACAACAACAACCACAGCCATCACCACAACCCTCACCACCACAACCCTCACCACCACAACCATCACCACCACAACAACAAGAACAACAACAACCACCACCACAACCACCACCACCACAACAGACACTATAAGTCAAAATATAACCATTAACAACCCCAAAGTACACAACACGTCACCACACGAATTGTAAAAATATTCAAGAATTAAAATATTTACTTTTCTTAAAATTATTTCAAAAAATTATGTCATTTTTTGTTTTGGCAAAATATTGCTTCTTGCTCTCAGTGGTGGGTCTGGTGCCCTTCTTCTGGGTCAAGAACGACACGATTAGGGTGAAGATGGACGTAAAAAGGCTGTCTGAGATCGCGGTGCTGCTCCACCGGCAGAGCTACTGGTTCTGGCCCCCAGACCTCGACCTCCAGCCTGAACAGTTCGAGTCCGTGTGGGAACGCGTTCCCATCCTGAACGTGCCCGTGGCGGGATATTATAAAACAAAGCAAAGGGAACACCTCCTTGAGGTTGTGACTGGCATATTGCAGGAGAACAAGGCTCTGAAGCCGGCGTGGTCCAAAGTGTGCCTGACCGCCGGCTTCTTCTATTTCATAATAATCCTGTCGTTAAAAAATATATTCCGAACACCTAGGAAGCTCCCTTTTCCCGAAAAGATAAAAAGTGAGTGGACAGGATGCCACTCCCGCACAATACCACAGAAGTCCCAGGGCTGTTCGGAAGAACAGCCTCAAGGCTCTGTGGATGAACAACCCCAGAGATGTTTGGAACAGCTGCCCTGTTGTTTGCTCATATGGAAACGCATCCGTGGCCTGTTGTGGGGCACTGACAGTGAAACTGTCAGTGTCAGTGTCAGTGCCTGTCCCATTGCTTATGTGCAGTGGGACCCTCAGATGAAGGGAAAGAAGGTCTGGGAGGACTATTTCTCCGAAACCTATATGGTCCGTGAAGACTACTACTCGGAGCAGCCCCCGCTGTCCCTAAAAGTATTTAAAACATCCATAAATTACACGTGTCTAGCTAAATACGAGGTAGAGATGCTTTTGAAACTTAAAAGAGTCATGGGTGTTCCTCGTATTGTAGCGATCTGCGAAAACCCCCCTTCCATAATAAATGAATACTCTTTTGAGATTACCCTCAATGAGTGGCTCCAGGTGAGTCCCATACAGAAAAGCAACACAACTCTCTTGAAAATATTTCAGGACTTGTTGTCAATAGTAAACGAAATCCATAAAAATAAGATCGTCCACAATTACTTAACTGGCAACAACGTAACTATACGCCATATCGGGAACACCATTGAGGTTGGGGTTCGAAACTTTTGTTTGGCTACATATTTTGAAAAAAACGCCAAGCACCCCGGCAAAAGAAGGGACGCTCGGTGCTACCATGCCAACTGGTCGGCTGCCGAACTACACCGAAAACATGAGCTTTGGTGGGTAGCAAACGAGCTCTTCCGCGAGGGAAAGGCAACTCCAGCTTCTGATGTTCATGCCCTCTGTTTCTTACTGAGTGACATGTCCAACCACATGCGGAAAATCCCGCATGGCTTGGATGCTATAATTGAGCAGGGCACTAGCAATGATCCCGCCCAAAGACCTACTATCGGTGAACTGGATAAGAAAATTTATCATATTTTAAGAAGATGGTAAATGCAGTTTATTTTAACTTTTACTTACTTTAAACTTTGTTATTATTACTAATATCTTTATTAATACTATCCTCCATATAGTCTTTTGTATAATCTTTAAAAGAAAAATTAGATTGGACACTGCAGCTGACCTCAGGTGTTTAATAACTGGACACTGTTATCCATGATACACTAACGCATGCTTAACCTTTTGTCCAAATCTCAAAAACTTGTTATCGTTTTTTGCCGTTTTGATTAATGACGTCATTAATACAATGGTTATTTAAAACAGTAATGCGTCTAGTGAGGCAGCATTATCTTAGTGCTAAGGTGCAGGCACTGATTTGCTTCCTCTCGCTTTCAGGTACCGCCGATGGCTACCCTCGTGGTGAACAGGGAAGCAGCCTTGCGTAAGTCTTCCTCTGCCAGTACACAGCCTCTTCACCATCAAGACTCCTGTTGTGCCTCCTCGTGGCAACACACGATAACTGGGTGCCTCTTGAGCTCAGGCTAGACCAGTAGGGGATCTCGGAGTAGCAGTGGGCCCGAGGCGCCTACCAACCACTGTCTCACTAGTCCAAGAGCTACCAGACAGCACACCCCCGTCTATTTAACTGCTGCTATGATTTTTGGTTAGTTCGTACCAATATCTTCCAAAAACCATATGATATACATGCGATATCTGGGTACCCGATAATGGGAAGCAAAGATGGCCACCATGCAGCGTCAGTGAAATTTAAGAAAAATTTTAACTTTTGATCCAGTTGGCCTACAAACATCTTTATGGGATCAATATCCACTAATTTGGGGATGAGAAATTCTCTGGTGACATTAGTTTTGCATTTTGTTGGCATCCCCATGCCCAAACGCCCAAATTAGTAATAAAGAAGACTAAAAATAAAGCATTTTAAAAACTCAAACATCCATGTTGTTTCACACTTCCGACACAGTCATTTCACCTTGTAGGAATTAAAAACGCTATTAAACATTAAATTTTGTAAAATTCATGCAGGATACTGCAGTGGGAGAGGGTAAACAAAGTGAAAGATTTCAGAAAAATACTGCTAGGAATGATGACGAAACTAAATTAGGCAGGCAGTTAAAACCTAAACGCGACAAAGAGAGGATTCAGATCACGACTAACTTAAATGTCTACTATGCAAACAGTAGAAGTATGAGAAACAAAACGGATGATATTAGGGCCTTGGTATGTACCGAAAAAATCGATATAATAGCATTCACTGAAACATGGATCAACCTAGACTCACGTGAGTTACCGGTCGAATACCAAATTGCGGGTTACAAATTGTTCCATACCGATAGGTGTAATAGGAAAGGAGGCGGAGTAGTAATCTATGTCAGGGATAATCTAAAGTGTGAAATAAATAAGGACATAAAAACTGAAATGAATACAGAAACAATTTGAATAGAATTAATCGAAGGTAGGGAAAAATTATTCATAGGGGTAATATATAGACCTCCTAATCTTGATAGAGTTATGAGCGACTTCTTTGGGACGAAATGTGCAGGGCATCCAGACAGCAAAGTCTGTATAGTAGGTGACTTTAACTTCAGCCAAATAGATTGGATCGACCTAACAGGTAACTCAGAATCAGAGGATTTTCTTGAAACAATTCAGGACTGTTTCCTAAGTCAACATATAGCCAAACCCACCCGAGGTAATAATATACTCGATTTAGTTCTGTCAAACAATAAAACACCTCATTAGTAATGTCGAGGGAGGGAACGAGTTTGCAAACAGCGATCACAAAGAAGTACAATTCAAATTAGAATTTAATGGCAGTCGCAAGAAAAATTTCATTAAAGTCCCAGATTTCAGAAGGGCAAACTTTGATAGGTTGAAAAGGCAGCTGAGAGAAGAGGTATTTTTTTATTTATTTTTTTATTATTGGGCACCCCCCTACATCCTTGTGTAAGGTGAAGCGCAGAAGCGTTTACAGCGCCCAACAGGGAAGCATGCTAAGTTCATGCTTGCCTTTGTGTCTCACGAGTTAAGGGCGTAGAAGCCTGAAGAGTCAAGGGCGTAGAAGCCTGAAGAGTCAGTGATTTATGTCAACAAGTTATTGGAAGCATCACGTTTGGGGTTGAATTACATGACCTCACGTGAGGTGACCCCACACAATGTACCCACAGAGGGCGACCTCACTTAACCTGGAGACCTGACAACGATTTCTCACTCCTGCCTCATATATTTCTCACTCCTACCTCTTATATTTCTCACTCCTACCTCATATGTTTCTCACTCCTACCTCGTATGTTTCTCACTCCTACCTCATATGTTTCTCACTCCTACCTCTTATATTTCTCACTCCTACCTCACATGTTTCTCACTCCTACCTCATATGTTTCTCACTCCTACCTCATATGTTTCTCACTCCTACCTCATATGTTTCTCACTCTTACCTCATATGTTTCTCACTCCTACCTCATATGTTTCTCTCACCTGTACCTCATATGTTTCTCTCACCTGTACCTCCTCAGGCTGTCGCACCTTCAGTGTCATTACTCACGCCTGGACGCCCCCTTCTCCCCACCCCCCATACCTCACCTTACCTCCCTTCCTCTACCTCCCATTCCATGCTTCTCCCTCTCTCTCTCTCTCTCCTCCCCTACCTTTCCTCTTTAACCGTCTTCCTTCCCCATCTCCTTCTCCTGTTCCTTCTCTCCCATACTTCTCCAGATTCCCTCTTCCCTACCACCATCCACCCTCTTCTCTTCCTCCCTCGAATCTCTCCTTCCTACCAATCTCTCAATCCCCCCCTCCTCCTCCTCCTCCTCACCCTGCCTTCTTACCACACCCTGCCTTATCCCCCTCCCTCCCTCCCTCCCTCCCCTCCCTCTCCCCCCTTCTCCTCCCCTTCCTTCCCTCCCTCTCCTCCCTCTCCTCTCCTCCTTCCCTCCCTCCTCAGCAGTCCTCACTAAGCCAGAGCTCATCACTCAACCTCTGACGACCGCCCTTCCATCCTTCAAACTCCTGCGGAAATCTTTTGCATGGAGAACTTTTCATCCTCGGGGCGTGCACAGCTTGATGCTCCCCCACCTCCACCCCCCTCCTCCCTCTGCCCCCCTCCGCCCCTCACCTTCTGCCCCTCCGCCCCTCACCTACCTGCCCCTCCGCCCCTCACCTTCTGCCCCCTCCGCCCCCTCCGCCCCCTCCGCCCCCCACCTTCTGCCCCCTCCGCCCCCCACCTTCTGCCCCTCCGCCCCCCACCTTCTGCCCCCTCCGCCCCCCTCCGCCCCCTCCGCCCCTCCGCCCCTCCTTCTGCCCCTCCCCCCACCTTCGGCCCTGCAGGCACCACCGCCGCCAACGCCTGCTGGAGGAGGATGACGATGAAGCTAAAGGTGAAACTATATGTAGTAGCTCTCTCTCTCTCTCTCTCTCTCTCTCTCTCTCTCTCTCAGCAGTAAATTTAGTATAATATCGTCCCACACTCACAGCAGAAAGTCCATGAGGTCGCCCATCCCCAACACACCCTACCCCCAACACACCCCACACACCCTCACCCCCAACACACCCTCACCCCAACACACCCTCACCCCCAACACACCCTCACCCCCAACACACCTCACCCCCAACACACCTCACCCCAACACACCTCACCCCCAACACACTCACTTCACCCCTAACACACCTCACCACCAAACACACACCCTCAACCACCCCCCACCCCCCCAAGCCAAAACATACAACAAACGAAACTAGTGACACATTACGACTCCTTAAAATACGCGTCTTGATGTTGTTTTAATTCAAGTGTTGTTACAAGAAGCCAAAAAAAAAAATAATTAGTCTCTCTCTCAGATGAAATAACACAATAGATGAACCGACGTAAAAGGAGGCGGAGGTAATTTGTGTAATTTAGTGCACAAGATGAGGATAAAATGAAAACGATGAATGTGTATTGTGAGTGTGTATAATTTGTTTTTGTTTTTTGTTTTTTGTTATGTTAGGTCAGGTCAGGTTAGGTTAGGTCAAGACATAAACAGTGGAAGGATAACATAGGAGAAATGGTGGATATTTCAGCTCCTCGTAATGGGTGACATGAATAGTGGAGTAACAGGTAGCTATGGGGTCCCTTAACTCATAGTAATGGGAGACTCTGATGGGGTGAGAGAGACTGACATGAGGAGTGAGAGAGATTGGGTAGAGAAGTGAGAGAGACTGGCTTGAGGGGTGAAAGAGACTGGGTAGAGAAGTGAGAGAGACTGGCTTGAGGGGTGAAAGAGACTGGGTAGAGAAGTGAGAGAGACTGGCATGAGGGGTGAGAGAGACTGGGTAGAGAAGTGAGAGAGAGAGACAGAGAGAAGGTGAGAGAGACAGAGAGAGAGGGGTGAGAGAGACTGGCATGAGGGGTGAGAGAGACTGGGTAGAAGAATGACTGAGATATATGTTGTCTCTTATATATACAACACTCGTGGGGAAGAGATATGTAGATATATACAAGGATGAGAGAGAGAGAGATAAAGTGAGACAGATCAACAGAGAGAGAGAGATAAAGTGAGATAGATCAACAGAGAGAGAGAGATAAAGTGAGATAGATCAACAGAGAGAGAGAGAGAGGGGGGGAGATAAGAGAGAAAGAAAGATCAAGAATAGAGACCAAGAAAGAGAGATATAAATGAGAGAGGAGAGAAAGAAAGACCACAAAGGAGACAGAAAGAGAGAGAGAGAGAGATAGGAAAGGAGATTAAACAAATGGAGGAACAAGAGACACGGCAAATCTAGAGAGAGAAAAACAGAGAAAGAGAGAGAGGGAGGGAGGGAGAGAGATATTAAACTGGTGAGACAAGAGATAGGACAAGTCTAGGGAGAGGGTGAGAAATAGAGGAGAGAGGAAGAGGGAGAGGAAGAGAAATAGAGGAGAGAGGAAGAGGGAGAGGAAGAGAAATAGAGGAGAGAGGAAGAGGGAGAGGAAGAGAAATAGAGGAGAGAGGAAGAGGAGGAGAGATTTATTCCCTTGATACACCTCAATGAAATAAATTATAAGGAATAGTAAAATTATTAATTGTTTACAGGTGTACTGATAGTCTCATGAATCAAAGGTGATATTTTCTCGTTCTATCAACCTGTATTTTCACTTTTATGCTGTAATTCTTCTATGTTATCTTCAGTTAATTTACTCTTATGATCTGTTAACATACTCTAACTTATGCTATCCTGTGTAACGTAAATATTACCTTGAATACTACACGATATTACTTAATTAATCTGTATTCCTATACATAATCAATATTCCACCATGTAAGTATTTATCTTTGAGTAATATTCTGGAAGGAAATGTCAGTCACTTGAGGGAAATGCGATGCGTCATGTCATACGCTGGTACTTAGGTGTCACTCAGGCACTCAAAATTCGGCAGGCAGAAGGTGATTTGCATACGAGATTCCAAGTCGCCATTCAGACCGAGTCATCCAGGGCGAGTTGTAGTGAGTTTCTGGTGTTTTTGTCGCTGTCGCTGCTGTCGTTATCAAGACCTCTCTGGGGGAGGGGGTGAGGGTGTTTCCTACGTTCTCTCTGAATGTATGTATGTTGCATGTATATGTATGTATATGTATCTGTGTTTTTGTATATATGTCTGTATTTGTGTTTTGTGTGTTTTTAATACATATACTCGGATGTACTGTATGTGTAAACTTTCCCGCTGTGTTTGAGGGATATAGGAATTCTTCTCGATGATTAGCTGCTTTAGTTGTTGTTGTTGTGGATACTGGTTCTCCATCTCTCCTCATCCTCTTGTCCGGACCTCAGCAAATTATCATCGCTTTTTTTTTATCATTTTGGCAACTGTCCACATTTGTTTAGGTGGGGGACAAGGTCGGTTCCGCACCTCCTGCCTGTGGGTCGGATTCTCTCTCCTCCGTCATGTCACAAGGCAGCCAGGTGGGTGAAGAAAAAATCAGAGGATCAACTCGACACGACAAGGGAATCCGATCCTTCAGAGTAAAGCAGCTTTGTCCTACTGAATCCTGTACCTCCAAGCTCAATACTCTTTATATCTTTATTTCCAGTTTAATATAATCACTTAGTTCAGGTTATTATCATCGTGTGTCTCTTAGGAATATCATTATTGAAGTCACTGTTGATGTTCGTCTCTTTCGTAATTTTAAACTTTAGATTCATTTATATATTTAAAATATTGGAAGTCATTGATTTTTTTTTCTATTAGACATGAGAATATAAAACCAGGATAAACAACACAATATAGGCTGACAGTCTATCATCATCCACATTGTGTTATATTAGAGACATAAACTTATATAGTGGCCGAATAGGATATCAGTCTGGTCATGAAGTGGTTACAGTATTGATGGTAGGAAGTCCATGGCTGAGCTTATCCAATGTGAGTCACTAAGGCGAGGCCGGACTCATGCGTGTGTTACTCTCAGTTATGGAAGGTTTGCACACTTCTTAGACAGACAGACAGACAGACAGACGTGAGGCATTGTAGGTAACACGCTTAGGTGGAGGGAAGGAGAGGGGGTGCTGTTTCTTCATTCTTTCTTGGGTTAGGTAGCGCCGGGGTGTCTAATCTTCAGGTGATTCCATGTGTTCTAATGTTTCTTCCCTTCCACAACAAGACCTTCATAGACCCTCTACTCCAGTCTGTCTCCTCACACAAACTTAACACTTTAAATAATTTACATATTCCCCTTTTCAAAATAATCGTCAGTTGGTGTCGATTAAGGGATCCATCACAGTATAGCACCTGTCGCCAATTTTTGTAGCCCGAAGGTGAACATTTATCGCTATATACGTTTTCTTTGATCCCGGCAATAGCTATACATCTGGAAGCGTCAGGGGCCTTTGATAAAACTAAACATTCCAAACTGTTCAAAGACCTACGACAACGTAAGCCTTATGCCGTTAATTGGGTAAAATAGTTATTTGGTTTCACATGCCGTAAAGAGCAGAGTGAATGGGTTGGCTGGGAAATTTTCATCTCATCAAATAATTGGTAAAAGCTTTTGATTCGTTGGAATTATTTATTCATTTTCATCACGACCTAACCTAACCTAACCTAACCTAACCTAACCTGGGATGTAAGGTCACTGGTGGATATTTTTTTCCCTGGGATGAAGTTCGTTTGGTTTTTGTTTTCCTGCTAACTCACTCCGACATAGGACAGTTGAATATATTCCTGTTGAATCAAACATACAGCTGTAACCTTAAACCAGTGGCTGAGTGAATTACTTTGTTTTCCACTGTGTGTGTGTGTGTGTGTGTGTGTGTGTGTGTGTGTGTGTGTGTGTCTGTCTGTCTGTGTGTGTCTGTCTGTCTGTCCACGATGCTAATATAGACACACAATAACATACAAACACAAAACAAAACTCAAAAACCCATTCCACTACCTGTGATTCTGAAAGGTAATGGGTTAATTGAATCTACCTGAAGTCCTTGAGAGTGGTGAATTAAGGTACAGTTTTGATGCTACCTTAACGGACTTACCCTCAGAGGTGTGTTGTGTCAGGCTGTTTCGTTGTTTATTCAGTAACTTGTGTTCACATTTGGTTGCCTCCCGCCCTCATACAGGTTATTTGTGAACAGGTGATATTGTGTTTATTTAAGAGATGTTGTATTGATGCCTCAGGTGTACCGGAAACCCCTCAAGAACTAGTGATGTAAATGGTGATGAGAATGTTTATATAATTTGAGTGATGAGAATTTTTATATAATTTGAGTGATGAAAATATTTATATAATTTGTGTTGAATTTTTTTGTATAATTTGTGTATAATATTATAATGGACAGATAAGAAAATAAGGAATAATTTACTGAGCAATATTGTCGGAGTTCAGTAAATATTTAACACAGCTTCGTACCCGACAAGTCAATGCTTTGGTCTGGAGTACCGTGTTCGTGTGACGGTCTAGTTAACTGTTGCTGGAAATACAGTACTGCCGATCAAATTATTTCAGTATTTTCTCTCGATGTATGAATCTTTTGTCTTGTGTTTTACTGTTATTTTTTTCAGTGGTCTGGGAGCTATGAAGGTTAGGTTAGGTTAGGTTAGGTTAGGTTAGGTGTGACGACTGTTGTGTGAAAACTTCATCTATAACTCACGATCGGGATTAATATTATTTACTTACACTGACTGGAATTGATCTTAGGAATTTAATAAAACCGAGAGGATGAGTTGAGTTCATTTGGTGGGCTGAGTGATGCTTCTCGGGTCACCTCGTGGGGCGTTACCTAAGACTCGGCAGATTTACACGATATTACTTGAGGATGTTTCATTGAGGAAGAATTTCACATCCTTTAATTTTCAACTTTTTCATCGATCTATATTTTCATATATTTTCGCTCACTAGATGAATATATTCTGTGTTTTATTTGAACTGAAGTCGACTTGTCTCCAGAGAGTTTTCGTACAATAAAAAAAAAACCGCCGGTGTTATCGCTAACGAGTTCCTTAAGTTAGCTCTTTACTATGGTAAAACACGGAGCGGTCCAACACTCTATGGCTCAAGAGACACATTTTATTACTTCTGTTTTGGACTATTTAACTCCAAGTATAAAAAAAAAGTACTTAATTTCACGTCCAGAACATAACAGAGTTTCTTAATGGGGGGACTTAATAGTCTGTTGGAAACGTGGCCACAAAGTAAACTCCCGGTAAATGGCCTAAGAAGTGAGACTCGTAAACCTCCAGACACAGAGTCACCTCCCAGAAGCATAGTCATGGAGTTGATTCCCGGAAACATAAACATAAAGTTGTCTTCTTGATCCCATGAGACGTAGATACAACGCGGGTTTACTGAAGCTTGGAAACGTAGATGTAGAGCTCATTACCCAAAGATGTAGAGTTTATTCCTCGAAACGTCAGCTACAAAGATGTTTACTGCCACTCCTGGAAACAAAGGTTACTCTTGGGCGACTCTTGGAAACGTGGCAACAGAGATGATTAATGTGACCCTTGGAAACAAAGATACAGAGGTGATTCAGTTAACTCTTGAATGACTCTTGTGAACTTGGCAACAGAGATGATTAATGTGACCCTTGGAAACGTGGCAACAGATATGTTTTCGTGACTCTTGGAAACAAAGATACAGAGGTGATTCAGGTAACTCTTGAATGACTCTTGTGAACGTGGCAACAGAGATGATTCAGATAACTTTTAGAAACGAGACCACAGAACTGAATACATAACCAGAAAACTTCAATAAAAAAACCCAACCACTCAACAACTGATGATTGCCAAGGTATACCACTCTTAATATGTCTTCCTACCTGAGCCAGCGGTGTACCTGTGTTTATTTAGCATCGGAGAAGATTTTTTTTTGTTTTTCATATCTCGTACTTTGTCTGGAAGTGAAAATACCTGTGTTTACCTTTCCTCTTCAGTTTTATGGTCTAGATTGAATACAGAAGTCGTGTATGAGTTTGTTTTGTGTTTTTCTTCTGTGGAACTGTTGAAATATTTTGGTAGTGAAGTTATCTTTTTTTATTATTGAAGAAGATACAGTGTTTGGAGTCTCTTGTTGTGATGTTTGTAATTTGAAGATCTGTTTGTGTGTTTGTTTGTTTGTGTATTTTAGGACCTGTTTGTGGTTTTGTGTTTTTACTCTTGGAGGATAAGTTTGTGTTTTAGTGTATGTGTGTATAAGTTAGTTGTGATTCTATAAGAGTGTGTTTTATCTGTATGTTTATGTTTGGATGTGAGTGTACGTGCATGTGTGTGTGTGTGTGTGTGTGTGTGTGTGTGTATTTAAGTTTGGATGCGAGAATACGTCCGTGTGTATGCGTATATTAACATATTCAATCATGAGTGTGTTTTATCTGTATGTCTGTGTTTGGATGTGAGTGTACGTGTGTTTGTGGGTGAATATGTCCATGTAAATTCATTTCATTGGGGAATTGCCTTGGTATTGTCTTTTTTTTTCCACCGAGGGATAATCTGATTATTCCCAACTACCTTTTTTTAGGATACAGTTCCATTTCATTGTGTAACTTTTTACAGGTAATTAGATTGCTTGTTTAGGTAATCTGATTATCCTAACTTTTTCTATAGCCAATGCGATTACTGCAGTTTATTTTTGTAAGTGATCTGAGAGAAAGGAAAGAGAGAGAGAGGAAAGAGAGATAGATAGATAGATAGATAGATAGAGAGAGAGAGAGAGAGAGAGAGAGAGAGAGAGAGAGAGAGAGAGAGAGAGAGAGATGTGCATGGAGTATCACAGACGGCAGAAGGCATGATTGTGTTTTGTAGGATGTGTCATAGTACGGTTTTTGTAGAATTGCTTTTTGTTAATTTTTTTTTTTGGGGGGTATCTGTTTAGTTTAGTGCATGTAGGTGTTGCTATATAGTGGATGTATGCAAGCTGCAAAGTTTTGTGTTTAATATGATCCTGACGAGCCATTTGTTTGCCATGATGTGGTTAACTGGGATGCATGATATTATTATATCTTTCCACAGGTATTTTGTATTTTCACACACACACACACACACACACACACACACATATATAGTAATTCCATCTCACTGCACATTCTCCTCTCCTCTCCCACCTCACAGTACCAGCCACCCTGAAATAAATATTCCTATTAAAATCTTGGGCGAGGGGGAGGCGGTGGGGGGTGGGGGAGGGAGGGAGGGAGGGAGGGTGGGTAGGTGCGATGGGAGAGTAGCAGGAGGGAGGAGGGGAACTAAAGTGCACGAGAACAGGTTGGTGACTCGTTGCCCGGACACCTAATTGGCTCTCTCTAGGGTAAGTTATAGTTTGGTCTCGTTAGAGGGAGTAAACGAGGCAGTTGTGCTCGACGACGTGAAAGTTGATGGCCTCGGTAAGGTAGTTAATGATATGTGTTTTAGTTATGGTTACTTATATGTGTGTGTATGTCTGCCGTCTTATTACATATTAATTTTTTTTATTATTTATTTATGGTTATCGTTTTTTATCATTGCATATTGTTCTTGTGTTATCCATTATTCTCGTAGTTATTAAGTTGTAATGTTTTTTGTATTATTCGTATTTTGGACGGACGGACAGACAGACAGACAGACAGACAGAGAAAGAGATAGAGCGAGAAAGAAAAAGAGAGAGAGAGAGAGAGAGAGAGAGAGAGAGAGAGGGTAGAGAGAGAGAGAGAGAGAGCCATATAATAAAATCTCTGATAAAATTTTAAAAACAAATTCATAGTTGGACTAATTACGTATAAAGCATATGTAGAGAGGAAATCTCTCATTGAAGACACACACACACACACACACACACACACACACACACACACACACACACACACACACACATCCCCTGTATTATAACTTGGACCTTTCTTAAACACCAAGAATATGTAAGTTTAGTATCAGTAGAATTTGATCAGTAGTGAGGCGGGTAAGTTTTGCGTCGTATATAGTCTAAGCTGAGTCTAACAGGCTCCGTAGTGGCTTAAAGAACATCTAGCTTCGTCTTTCTTTCTTTTAAGGTGTGTGTGTGTGTGTGTGTGTGTGTGTGTGTCATGATGCTGTACACCATGTTGATATGTGGAGATTTTGGGTGATATGTCAATGTTATTCTCTCTCTCTCTCTCTCTCTCTCTCTCTCTCTCTCTCTCTCTCTCTCTTATCTCACCCAAGAGACGTTGTTTTGGTGAGATATCTCTTTTTTTCTTCTCTTCTACGTATCTCTTCGTCATTCTCTTTGTTGTCGTTGAGTCTCGCGTCCAGGAGGATAAGAAGGAGGGGAGGGAGAGAGGGAGGGAAGGGGAAGGGAAGAGGGAGAGAGGGAGGGAGGGGGAAGGAGGGAGGGATGGAAGGGGGATTAGATGAGCGAATTTTAGGTAGGAAGGTTTACTTGAGGGGAAAATGATAAGAACGATTAGAGATTGTGGCTGACGATAACTATGAGAGAGAGAGAGAGAGAGAGAGAGAGAGAGAGAAATGACGGGGGGAATAGGAGACGAGATAAAGATTCAGATAAAGGAAGGAAAAAATAATAAGAAATTAAATGGGAGGATGAAGAGAAACATATGGCTAAAAGACAGAAGAAGCAATGATGAGGAAAATGAAAGAAGAATGAAATTACGAAGAAAACAATAAGAAGAAAATTAAAACTAAACGAAAAATACATAATAAATTAAATGAAAGCTACATCAAAAGGACGAAGGAATGAAGATAGAAGAAGAATTTAATCACGAATAGAACAAACAGAAGAAAATGAATAATGAAAAACAAAGAATAAATGAAGTAAAAGCAACATCAAAAGAGGAAAATGAAGGAAAATAACAAAACGAAAACACGACAATTGTCTTCTGTATGTCTTTCTTCACCTCCAGAGTCAGACAGACGAACCAGGATTAATAAAACGTGTCTCAGGAACTCATTAATCGGGACGGAGATAAACCAGCAATGTCACAGGTCCAAAATATTCTCAGCGAAAGATACCCAGCGGTAAACACGCCATCACTCACATCTGAAGTCTGCTGCTGAGGGAGAGGGGGTAGAGGGAAGGAGGGGATG
>NW_024747861.1:325000-337500 GCF_018991925.1 Homarus americanus | reverse complement strand
TAGAGTTAAGATATATCTATGGTATTTAGAGTTAATAGATAAGGGATTATAGATGTATAACTCTCTTGTATTATAGGTATCGAGTGTATAAAGGTGTTAAAAATGATAATGATTTGTATTTTTCATTGTATTTTTGTAAGTATTATAATTTGGTATTAGTGAGTTATTATTCGTCTATCATAGAACCACTACTCGTCCCTGACCTTCACGGATAGACATAAAAGACACGGATAGACATAAAAGAACTAGCCTTAGTCTATAACCTCGAAAAATTAACAATGTCTGAGATCTTCTGTCGCCACCGCATCGTCAATCCCCTCCCCCCCCCTCCCCTCGCTCCCTCCCCTCACCCCCTCCCCCCCTCCCTACCCCTTCCCTCACCCCCTCCCTACCCCTCCCCCTCTCTAAAAATGCCTTAAATACCAAGCTGTTATGGTGATGGGCAGACGTATTCCTCGAGTCTCTCTCTCTCTCATTTTGTCTTTTTTTTCTTTTTTACTTTGGTGGACTTGAAATAAAAATCTGAAACTTGGTGAAATCTGCCAACCAGAACGTCTTGTGATGAAGAAACAGAGGGAGGGGGGGAGTGAGGAGTGAATTGGGATGAAGGAGAGAAAGAGGAGGAGGAGTGGAGAAGGAGGAAGGAGGGAAGGAGGAGTGGAAGGGGGATACGAGTGAGTTGGAAGGAGGGTGAGAAGGAGGGAGGGAGGGAAGGGAGATAAGTCTGTTGTGGAAAGGGAGGGAAGGGAGTGTGTTGAAGAGAGGGAGAAGAGAGACGTGTGTAGTGGAGAGGGAGAGAGGGAAAGAGAAAGACGCAGTAAAAATAGAAAAATCGGAAAAAAGATGAGACAAAACTGGAAGCAATGAAAAGCAGTGGAGAGGAGAAGGAAATAGAAGAATGGGCAGTAAAACATAACAAAAGGAAGAGATGGACTGAGCATAAAGAGGGAGAAGAGGGAGGAAAGAAGAGGGAGAGGGATAAAAAGATATTAAGAGAATAGATGAGAGAGAGAAGGAGAGTAAGGGAGGAGAAAGGGATAGTAGAGAGAGAAGGGAAGGAGAGAGTGTAGGGTGAGGAAAAGGGTGAGGGAAGATCTCGACCACCACCCCTCAACCACTATCACCAGCCTTTAATACAATCACCACAACCATTAACCACAACCACAATCACCACCCTCAACAACCACCACCACAGCCTCTCACCACAACCACAAATCATCACCACAACCACAACCCATCACCACAACCACAACCCATCACCACAACCACAACCCATCACCACAACCACAACTCATCACCACAACCACAACCCATCACCACAACCACAACCCATCACCACAACCCATCACCACAACCACACCCCATCACCACAACCACAACTCATCACCACAACCACAACCCATCACCACAACCACAACCCATCACCACAACCCATCACCACAACCACACTCCCCAGTTCCTTCCTTACCGTTCGCATCGTGGGGGGGGGGTTGTACAGGTAAGTGAATACGTGCAGATGGCTGAGGATTTACCTGATATACGGGGATTACCTGCAATTAACTCAACAAATCAACAGGAGGAAGGAACTGGGGACTTATATATTCAATGTGGGTTTTTTCTTCATAATTTAGTACATTTTTTTATATTACACTTAACCTTTTTTTTAATTATTGGAATAATTAGGATAATTATATACGAATTTTGGTGTTATTTACGAATTTGGTGTTATTGTCGAATTTGGTGTTATTTGGTATTATATCATATTATTCAGTATTTTTGGGGTCATTAGTTGGTATAAGTGTGTGTGGTATTAATGCTACTCATCCCATCATTGTATTCATAACTTTATTCAGTCCAGAAGCGTCTCGTCAGTGTCTCTCTCTCTCTCTCTCTCTCTCTTGTACGATGAGGAACCTTGTGTTTATTTCATTACTCCCTGTGGGTTTTTTTTCATTTACTCCCTGTGCCTTTTTTCATTTACTCCCTGTGTCTCTTCATTTACTCCCTGTGTCTCTTCATTTACTCCCTGTGTTCTTCATTTACTCCCTGTGTCTCTTCATTTCCCTGTGTCTCTTCATTTACTCCCTGTGTTCCTTCATTTACTCCCTGTGTCTCTTTCATTTACCCTTCCTCCTTTTCTTCAGCGTTTCATTTGTTTATTATCCTCTCTCTCCCTCCCTCCATTCATCACCTTTAACCTATCTCCCCCTGTCCGTCCTTTCTCTCTCTCTCTCTCTCTCTCTTTCTATTGCTGTGTTTCCTCCCCCTCTTTCTGTCCTCCTCCTCTTCCCCCTCCTCTTCCTCTTTCGCTCTTTAAAACTTCTCCTCCATCCTCTGTTACTTCCTTCCCTCTGTATATAAACAACCCTCACCCTTCCTCTCTCTCTCTCTCTCTCTATCTCTCTTCATTTTTACATCTCTCTTATGTTTTCCATTCCTTATCCTTCTGTTTACCCTCCTACCTCCTTTCCCATCCTGCTAAATCCCCCATCCTTTCACTCTTCCCATCATTCTGTTTTTTCTTCCTTTTCCATCCAAGTTTTCCCCTTTCTTGACTATTTCCTCTTCCCTTTCTCCTTCTTTTTTCTCCCATCTAGGCTGTCCCCCTCTTCCATCCAGCTCCTTTTTTATCCTTCACTTTTCCATCTAGTAATCCCCTTCCTCCCTCCCCCCTTCCTCTTCCCACATCACTCACATTTATTCTTTGTTTTCGCTGTTCTGTCCAGTTGTTTTCTTTCTTTCCACCCATCCTTTGGTGTGTCAAGTCTCCCCCCCCTTCCCTCCCTCCCTCCCATCCGTTATCATAACTCTCCTTCTTCTCTTCCTTCCTCCCTCCCTCCTCCCTCCTCGACCTCCATTTGACCCTTTATATCTTCCTTCCTACCTCCCTGTGTCTCAATCCCTTAAGAGAATCACCCCCCCACCTTCTCTCACCCCTCCCTCCCTTCCCTCACACCCCACTGTACTTAATGGATATGAACCGTATACCTGACGTCACTTCTTGATACTAGTAGAAAACACACACACACACACACACACACACACACACAAACACACATTTAAAGCAACAATAAAAAGTTGCCATCTAAAAAAAAATCGTCCAACAAAATATATTCATAGCGAGATAATAGTGAAATATTCCCCCGACTAAAGAGTTAAAGAAACGTAATTGGTCAATTTTTAAGCAATGAATATTCACTGTGTTATTTGGCAGTCACGTCCATATTGTGCATATATTTGTCTATTTTCATTTCGACGTTATTATGAAATAGGAGAATTGTGAGGTAACGTGTGTGTGTGTGTGTGTGTCTGTGTGCGTGTGTTTGTGGGCGTGTGCGTGCGTGTGATCTCGAAGTATCAACACAAATTCACTCATTAAAATACAATAAAATCACTTTTCAAAATACTAATACCTCCTTGTAGAACCTTAATAACGGAGCAATGAATAAAAAATAGTGTTTCAATCTACTGAAATTTACATATCTAAAAATTATCATAAATTCATATAATTAGCTAAATTATCCTAAATTATAATTATCTAATCAACGACACCAAAATTAATAATCAGTTATGCATAAAGTAGAATTGTAATTTACCAACGATGAATTATTAATGTTATCAAATTACAACATCGAAGACAGAACTTTTGACGAAGGGAGAACGATCCTTCCTCCTCAGCCGTTTCATCGACACTAGGGATTCTGTGTCTTTATGCGGGGGTTATATAGTACCAACCCCACCTTTCCCCCCTCTCCTCCCCCCCCCCTACCCCCTGTTAATCATCCAGTCTCCTCTTGGTCTTCCAGTCTGCCAGTCTCATTTCCTCCCTCACCACCCCGAAGAACCACCCATAATGGACTGGATATGTTAATTCTCTTCTCTGCATAACTTTATCACGTTAATTGGAATTACTCCTGCTTAATGGGATTTTACAGAGAGAGAGAGAGAGAGAGAGAGAGAGAGAGAGAGAGAGAGAGAGAGAGAGAGAGAGAGAGAGGGGAAAAAACAGCTGGTCGGACGAAAATTTGGCGCCAAGAGAAACACAAATAACATGATAGACATAGACACCAAGACACACACAATATAGACATAGATAAGACACACGTAATACAGACACAGAAAATACAGACACAGAAAATACAGACACACACTATAGACACAGACAGACAACAAGCGCGTCACACACACACACACACACACACACCACAAGACAGACACAGACAATGCAGACACAGACAAGACAGACACAGACAAGGCAGACACAGACAAGACAGACACAGACAAAGCAGACACAGACAACAAGACATAGAGGCAATTACAGGTGAGGTGTCGCCCGCCAGGTGTAGTATACCTGTAATATTCAGGCGTCCTTCATCTCGTGGTCCCGCTCAAGGCAACACTGAGGGGAAAATAGTCTGGTATTTTTTCCTTCCTTTGGTGTCTGAGGTAGAGCGGAAGAAGGGGAGATTGGGGAGAGGGGAGATTGGAGAGTGAGGGAGATTGGGGAGAGGGGAGAGTAGGGAGAGGGTTAGAATTGGGAGAGGTGGGAAGCGTGAAGAGGGATAAGTGTAAGAGATGGGAAGGGGAGGGGTACAAAAGTGAAGAGGGGAAGAGGAAGGGAGGGAGGGAGGGGGAGGAAGACTGTGTATATGGGAAGGGGAGAAGGGTGAAGATAACATGGGTGAGGTGGGGAGAGAAGATTATGAAGGTAGGGATTGGGTGAGGAAGAATAGGTGATGATGGTAGGAATGAGGAACAGGAGGAGGAGAAGGGAAATATGGTGAGGAAAGAAAGAGAGAACTCAGGTAGATGGTAACGTATATAGGTAAACAAAGCTAATTAATCATCTACCTTACTATAATTTTGGGAATAATTTTATACAATAGTTAACTCTAATATATACAGGTAAACAAAGCTAATTAATCATCTACCTTACTATAATTTTGGGAATAATTTTATACAATAGTTAACTCTAATATATTTTGAACATTATTGTGTTTTATTTTATATACCTGGAATGTTGGAGGAAAAACTTGAATCAATGAATAAACCTCAATACTATTCAGCTCTGTCCGATGTGTCAATTAATGTTACACTGAATCGGCAACATTTCTCATCCAGGACTTTATTATAATATTGCATAAAGTCTAAATTAACTTGCTACTTTAATTCATTTTTTTTTCATTCGTATAAAAATTAAGTCCTGTAATATATCACTTTTTGGGTAATATAATAATTGAGGACATTTTATTTTATTTTTTACACTCGGAATATTAACGTGAATTACGCCATGTGGTTTTATAGTTTCTGTAATTATTCATATTATTCACTTACGTCATACAGTTTATGTAATTGTGTTAGTCATTCAAATTAAACACTGGCACTGTGTACTCCCTCGACTGTTTCCCGCCACTGAGGGGGGGAGATGGCGTGTGTGTGTGTGTGTGTGTCGGAGGTCTCTTAGATTAAGACGCTAGTGTGTGTGTCCTCTCTCCTCACACAAACAGCAGCACACACACACACACACACACACACACACACACACACACACACACACACACACCTTCCCCCCCCCCTCTGTCGTACTACAGAATATTGCTGGAGTTTCCGAAATTTCTTGTACTGTCAAATAAAGTCCACAATATGATTTCTTATCTATTAGGGGGAACTTTTCCAACACTGTAAACAAGAACGGTGGTCGACAAGGGCCATGCTCCCCTAGCGAGCCTACGGGACTGTCGCACTTAAGGAGGTAACAAACTTGTAGCTAGATAGAACTACACGAGTTTCTGAGACAAAATATAGTGTTTGATTCACCAGGGAAGGGGGAGAAAGTTCACCACGCTCCTCTTCTGGTCTTTCACTACCACTATGCTCCAGGATTGCCACGAACATGCTCCACCACTGCCACCGCTTACATTACCACTATGCTCCAGGACTGCCACTAACACTCTCCACCACCACCACTATCACCACTACAGCCACCACCACCACCACCACCACCACCACCACACCACCACCACCACCACCACCTCCACATCTACCATCACCACCACCACTACCACCACCACCTCCACATCTACCTCCACATCCACTATCACCACCACACCACTACTACCACCACCACCACCACTCACTCTCCACATCCACTATCACCACCACCACTACCACCACCACCACCACCACCACCTCCACATCCACTATCACCTCACCACCACTACTACCACCACCTCCACATCCACTATCACCACCACCAATACTACCACCACTATCACCACCACCATATCACCCTGACCTAGAGCCCAAGACACTAGCTAGCAGAACATACATTACTCCACAGTGTGTTTGTTTCATCCCAGGCTCTCGGCTTCACACGACCACTGCCCCCCACCCCCCACCACCCCCACCCTCCGGCTCAAAGGCTCTCTGAAGCCCCTGTGTTCGTTCAACTGACTACTGCAGGTGCACACACACACACACACACACACACACACACACACAAACATTTATTTTTTACCCATATCAAAACAAATTATTATCTAGTAAACAAATGCAGTGAAATTTTGGCCATAACAAATAAATAAGTACATTAATTTGTCATATATTCTGCTCACAAATAATAAACAAAAACATTATGTATTATGGATTAATTTGTACTTTGCAGTTGTGAATTTAATTTTGTTTTTTCTGTTTTTAATCTCTTATTGCCTATGTGTGTTACCATGGTGGTGACTCTACATACATACATACATACACACACACATATTCATACATATTCATACAGTTTTATATCCATACAAACATGCACATATACAATATACAAAGCTTCATTTACTCATATACATATTAATATACAATTTCAGTATTATAAGTATAAATAACTTATAATCAGACATATAAATCCTATATAATAATCAAAGCTCGTCTATATGTAAAAACACTTCATACACTCATATATATTTTTACATAGACGTAATATATACACCTACGAGCATACATTATATTTTACACAACATATACTTCATAAACTATGATATACATAACATAACACATAAACAATAATATACATAACATGACACATAAACTGGAATATACATAGTAAGTAATACATATACTAGAGTCTACATAGCACATAATGTATAAAAAATAGTATACCTACAACATAATACATAAAGAATAGTATACATAACACGTAATACATCAACTATAGTATACATAACATGACACATAAACTGAAGTCTACATAACACATAATACATAGAGTATAACATAACGCATTTAAAAGGACAGGTGTGAATCGTCCAGCACTAATGAAGAATGACCGTAGTGCCACCAGCCTCACACAGTGCCAGGAATAAGTGCCATGTTTAATGTTGATATTTTAACCTCGAGGCATTATTCCTATTATATTATTATTATTATTATCCTGCTGCGTGTTTATTGTGAGTTGTGTCTTTTACCATTCTCCTCTCTCTCTCTCTCTCTCCCCTTATTTAGTGTGGATTTCTTGTTCTCTTATTCGCTAAATGAAAAGTTACCAACCCTCATTCGTATATTTGCTATCTCTCATACATATATTCATAAGGAACCATATTTCCCATTAACAGATCTCAGCTACCGCTTAAAGAGATCATTTAGCCGCTGGTGTAATGGTTATAAAAGTCGTAGAAAATTGATCCTTAAGTCAGGTCTACCTCCCAATAGATATTTTAATAGGTTGTTAGGTTATAGTGAAGTGTTTCGTTATTCTGTTGTTTAGCTGTTTGATGGAGATAATTGGAGGTGTTAGGTCAGTGTTGTTTAGTGTAATGCTTGGGAAACTATAATGCTCCTGTTGCCTATCTTCTCTCCACCCCCCCTACACCCCCTCCTCTCCACCACTTCCCCTCCCCCCCCCCTCCACCCCCGATAGGTAAAAGGAAGGAATGATGTACCTGTTTATGACTTAATTGTTATTGAGGTAGATGCTCATTCTGGCTTCACTTTTGTGTTAGTGTCTGTCTCGAATCATCACATTTCCATAATATTCTTTAAAAAATAAACTTTTTCCTCTATTTATATTTTAGTCTCTTATCTTCCCATATTTCTCTATCTCTATTTCTCTCCTCCTAGAACACTCTTAGTAAGGCAACGTTCATTCTTTCCACATTTTTAATATCCCGGACACAAGTGGGTAGCGAGTGATTTGCATGTGTATAAGCCAACAGGGCGTAAAGTACTTGAAACAGATGCTTCAAGTGGTCGGTAACTGAAATGTTTTGGGAGGGGGGGATATTCAACACAGGGAGCCGAGCATTGAGGGAGGGTGGAGCTGTGTGTGGTGATGATAGCGGCTGATAACGACGTGTACATGTTTACCTGAAGAGGATTTAGCATGAAGTGTTTTCCTCTGAATAACATGAAGATAAATTAGTCGTGTACTGAATGCTGGCCGTAACGTATTTGGTTATCATTATGTTATCGTATAAAAACATTGTGTTCATTTTCTTAAAGATTTTTTTTTTAGTTTTAAGGTGAATAAAGGTACATTTTCACAAACCTCAAATAAACTATTGAAATTTTGTCTAGTGTTCAGCTTTCTGTTACACCGGAGGGCAGTAGTGTGACAGTTTTTAACACAGATCTTCCTCTTACCTTTCTAACTTGATGGACCTACAACACTAACGCCTGTACACTGATGTTTACACCCACCGAATTTATGATCGCCTCGCCGTAGTGCCGCTGAGAGAGTGTACCTGAGTGCCTGACCCGTGTGAGCCTTGGGAGGGATGGGGGAGAGCCACTGTGTCTATAAAACAAGATGCCACGTCATTAATTTCTAACAATATGTAGTTCATAATTAAGATATATGTCAAACAGAATATATATGTATTATTGCTTGAATATTATAATCCAGATCAGTCAGCCAATAAGAACATAAAATAAAAAAGTAGATTAAATATTATTGAAAACTACGAGAAGAGAAAGATTGTATTCCCTGGTAACCAATAAGAGCAGACGTGGCTAGTAATAGTATTGATGTGATTGGTCGTCACGGGTGGCCGTCTCAGAGCCTGCTGGTTGTGGCTATTGTCCCGTGGTGATGAAGGTTCACTCTTAACTCTGGACAGGATTCGTTTTCCATGTTCAGCAGGAAAACCCTTCCCATTATATTCCTAGTATAAGAGAGAAGATTTCGACTGATCAGCTTTTTCCAACTTTTTATTTTTTTTTTAATGTGGTTTACGATCTGGGTTAGAAAAAAGAAGGTAAAATGGTTATTGAAAAACGATAATATGGAATTAAAAAACACTGGGAAGGTCGTAAGAGAATAAAAAAATAAGGAGACAGAACCGAGAACCAAGTAAATTGATAGTTGTTGGAGGAGATGAATAAAATACAGTAAATTAAAGATATGTTGAAGGTAAACATCTGTGTTGGTGTTGTTTTGGTAAGAGAGAGAATTATTTCCACAACTACGCCAGTGATACAACATCTCTAAGGTGTGTCCATCTCTACGTGTCCATCTCTACCTGTCCATCTCTACCTGTCCATCTCTACCTGTACATCTCTACCTGTCCATCTCTACCTGTCCATCTCTACCTGTCCATCTCCACCTGTCCCTCCCCTTGTCTCACACCCCCACTCCGTCCATCCCCTGCCACCTGTCCATCCACCTGTCCATCTCCTTGTTCACCCCCACCTGTCCATCTCTCTACCCGTCCATCTCTCAATCTGTCCATCTCACCCGTCCCTCCTCCTGTTCACCCCTACCTGTCCATCTCTACCTGTCCATCCTCTACCTGTCCATCTCTACATGTCCATCTCACATGTCCATCTCTCACCTGTCCCTCCAGTCCACCCCCACCTGTCCATTTCACCTGTCCCTCCGTGTCCATCTCTACCTGTTCATCTCACGTATTCAATTTCACGTGTCCACCTCATGTGTCCATCTCTCACGTGTCCACCCCTCACGTGTCCAATCTCTACATGTCCATCTCTACATGTCCATCTCTACCTGTCCCTCTCCGTCCATACCCCTACCTGTCCATCTCTACCTGTCCATCTCTACCTGTCCATCTCTACCTGTCCATCTCTACCTGTTCCTCTCCGTGTCCATCTCTACCTGTTCCTCTCCGTGTCCATCTCTACCTGTCCATCTCTACGTGTCCATCTCTACGTGTCCATCTCTACGTGTCCACCTCTACATGTACATCTCTCAGTGTCCCTCTCTCCTCGGCTTAACTCTCCCCGGCAACATTGTCTTCAGGTCTACTGCACTTTCACACGACCGCGTCAGAGCAATGCTAAACACCCACTTAAGCGGTAACTGTGCTTTGAGCGCATGCACACGGTCCCAGGAATCACACGTTTGAGCGGCGCTAATCCCTTAAGCAATTACTTCACGATGGGCCTTGATGGTCGGGGGTCCTACTTGTACCTTGCCTCAGGGGCCCTACTAGACCACCCTGCACCCCCTCCCTACCCTTCCCCCTTCCTCCTTCCCCCCTTCCTCCCTTCACCCTTCATCCCTTCCCCAGTTGGCAATGGCTTCCCCTCCCCCTCTCTCTTACTCGCTCTTAATATCAAACTGAGTGAGCAATCTTAATTTCTTTGGGAGGCCGTTAAATGCGTGTGTCTGTGTGTGTGTGTGTGTGTGTGTGTGTGTGTGTTTGTGTGTGTGTGTGTGTGTGTTTCTGCGGTTCTGTGTTAACTTTTGGAGGCTATATTAGTTTCATATACAATTTGAACGTGATTTATACACCTGACACAAATCAATTCGTGTTGAGGTATATTCCTTTGTAAGGCTTCAAGATTAAAAGCTAAATATCTCATTATTCTTTAAAACACTCTAGAATTCCGTAATGATTCGGATATCATGTGAAATTCCCTTAAAGAATACAGAAATTCCGTAATATTTCACTTTAATGGCTGAAATACTCAAATTATTCTTTAAAACACCTAAGAAAATTATAATGAATCGTGTTTGACTATTCGTGCACCTTGTGGAATAAAACACATTATTTATCCCGCACAAACTCCAGACAAACATCTCCGTGAACACTACAAACTGCCCAGGGAAGAAGCGACGCAATTGATCAACTTAACAAATTCTCTAAACTTCCGCCTCGATTTAGTGTTGTATTTCGCTATCGTCAAGAACTCACTGTGACGTGCTACTGAAGATGTTAATGAGGACCCCAGTCAGTCTTTGTTGGAGGGAAGAAATGAGATGGAAATCACTCTCATCTAAATGTTAATACCTAAAGCCATGTTTTCTCAATCGGTCATAAGCTGTGTCATCACGAGTAAGGTTAAAAAAAAAGTTATTTCAGTGGGTGAGTGAGTTAATGGGGATCAGTGTTGATAGAGGAAGTTAACGCAAGACAATATTGTTAAATGTTTAAATGATCACTGTTAACATTGATGCTTGTGGTGTTGATGTTTTAATTATAAGAACGCATAGTAAGTGTTCAGGCTGTCTCCTTCATAATAAATCTAGTTAGAATTACGTGTTCCTATTATCCATATTATTATTTAATTGTTTTATATACCAGATGTATAGTATAAGACACAAATATCTTCCCACTTTGGCCGATGAATATTGAAAACCTGGTGGATTATACTGAAGGGTAACCATGACTCTACTGTGCATCTGGTAGGTTGGTACGCCTGACTAGATACGAGCTTCGAGTTCAATGAGTGATGGTTCGAATAGTGGACTCAGAAGTTGGGTTGGTTTCTTGAACTTGTGTTTTGTTTGTTCCAGTTGTAAAGTTGGGACTGTTTTGATATCATTTAGGAGTACCAGCGTTCTCCTTTGCTGTATTCTGTCCAATATGGCGCCAGGATGTATCCACTATGGCAATTGGTGTTCAAACTTGAGTCTTTCCTCCTCCTGCTTCAATTATCAGAGCCTCGGTGTAAATAGATTGCCGACTTGAGGCAGACATTAATATTCTAACCTGGAATAGAAAGTATTATTTTTTTTTAGGTTGGTTTACCATGAAGGAGAAGTCGGGCACTCCTCTGTGTACAAGGATGTTTGGATATGTGGCTCGTGTTTACATCGAACAGCTGATGATAAGATAAGGAATACAGTTCCGATAAAAATAACAATATGTGTCCAAAAACTGTAAATATTACCAAAAAAAGAAGTTTATTGATTTCTCTAGCGGGAACTTCTGACATAACTTACGTTTACTCATAACTAGCTGACGGTAAGACTGACAGGGCTGACGTCAGTGTCTTGGTATTCCTCTCTCTGTCCCTTGGGTAACAGTGCTGACTTGTCTTCTGTGTCAGTAATGAAATCCCCGCTGTCAGTTCTGGTCAAACTTCTGCCATAGAGGAGGTCGATTGCTATTGTAATCAGGATACGGTGTTGGTGAAGGGCAGATCGAAAATCAGAACGTCTGCAGTTTTTAAATCAGATCAGCGAACACTTTTTCTTCGTCTCCTCCGTTTCATCCTTGTTCATATAATAAGTCACTGAATTTCATCCATTCTTTTTTTTCTTT